>NC_064640.1:986982393-987285424 GCF_023864345.2 Schistocerca serialis cubense | reverse complement strand
TCAGTACGAACTGTGTAGACAAAACCAACCATCAGCTCCGCGAGGTTTAAGAGCGAGCGAACTAGTGAGAGTTCTAAACACTGCGAGGTGGTTGGAGGGGTGGGCACAGTTTCGGTCATCCCATATTTTAAGTTTTCCGCAACTTCCCTAAGTCGTTTAAACTAAATAATGGTATGGTTCGTCCAAGAAAGCTACGGCAGATTTCCTGCATCGTGCTTCTGCATCTGAAGAAGATATGCCACTTCTCTATAAATATCGATGTGGCTCGGATCTCTAACCTTCTTTACTTTAAAAGGTATTAGAAGGAAGAAAAATTGGGGTCGACAGCCCGCTAATGTAGAGTTACAGAACACAGTTTTCCAAAATTCCTTCACCAAAGAAGATGCAGTAAATACTCTAGAATTCGAATCGAGAACAGCTGCCAACACGAGTAGCTTAGAAGTATATACCCTCGGTATAGCCAAGCAACTTACGTCACTCAGTAAATAAGTCATTTGCTGCAAATTGTATACCAATTACGTCTGTTTCGGAGTATGTTGATTGAAATAGCTCCATTTTTAGCAGTCGTGTACAACCGCACTCTCGACGAAAGATCCATACTTACAGGCTGTCCAAGTGTGGGGTCGTCCGCATCGGTACTAAAATATCCCATTATATTTCGGTTGCATGATAGATCGCACAAATTTAAAGGTTGGCGATTCAACTAAATACCTACGGACCTCAAATGCGAACTACTTAATTTGGAACAGTAACACAAAGTGTTGTGGGAAGACGAACTAAAGACCGTTTTATTGACAGAACACTTACAAGGAGCAACAGATCTACTAAAAAGACTGCTTGCACCACGCATGTGTGTCCTCTTCTTGTGTATTACTGTGCGATATGGGATCCTTACGAGATGTTATTGACAGAGGACATAGATGAAGTTCAAAGAAGAGCTGCTCGTTTCATATCAATGCAAAATAGGGACAGGGTGTTACGGATGTGATATGCGAGTTAGGGTGGGAATAATTAAAAGAAAGACGTTTTTCGTTGCGGTGAGATCTTTTTACAAAATGTACTCACTTATATAGGGTGAAATAACCGTCATAATAAATAAGACAAATTGGAGCTCGCAGTGAAAGATTTGAGTGTTATGGTAGTATGAACCCTCTTCTGAGCACTTCAGTGTTAATTGTGTAGTAGCTATGTAGATGTAGACACCGATTTACTTCAGTTCCTGAAAAATTGTGGACAATATAATTTACGTTACACATGTAATGCCAGTATAAGCTCCTTGCTCAGTTGTGTGTTCTTATGCCGCTGTGATAAATTTCGTATTCTAAAATGTAGTTTATTACATCTAATATGTTGAACCTCGCAAATGTATATCTAAACTGTAAACCTGTAATGAATTGAGTTTATTATATTTTCTCCGTAACTGGATTAGAAATGGGGGAGGGGGGGGGGGGGAAGAGAGAAAAAGAGAGAGAGAGAGAGAGAGAGAGAGAGAGAGAGAGAGAGAGAGAGAGAGAGAGAGAGAGAGGGGGGGGGGGAGAGAGGGGGGGGGGTTGTCTTTAGTGCAGTGTAACGGTACTTTGAGATAATTAAGACAAATAGTACATGGAGTTATAGTACTGAAGAATTCAGTCTTTGAACATTCTTCACAGAGAGACGTCGTATTTCGATGTGAAATTTCCGCAATATTTCGTCGGCGCAGCTCACGGACATCTTCAGCTGTGGCGAACGCACTGCTGAGGCTGTGACCGAAACCTCCTATGCCAGTGTGAGAAGGAAATGCGCAGGCGTAAACGAGTCAAATTCGCTGGCCAATAGCGCAGATATGCAACACCTAAATTATCTCCATTCGAACATCGAGTTTACGTTGTAGATGGATAAAAACGGCGAACTATCGTTCCTGGGCGTGTTATTGCGGAGAAAAAAGGATGGTACCTTGGGTAACGCTTTGTTCTGTAAACCTACACACACGGGCTTAGACTTACAGGCCACCAGCTGCCACCATCTTGTATTTCTAGAGAATGGATATTCTGAACGGGAGATTGGCCCGGCGCGTGCTAGGCAAAGTGAAGAGCCGGAATAAGTGAAGAACAAATAGGAGTGGTCTCCCTGCCATATGTCGGCGGAGCTTTTTCGAAGATAGGAAGATTATTGGTGAAACGTAAGGTTAAGTGCGTGTTATGCCCAACAACGAAACTCGGAGCTCTTTTAGGCTGAGTGAAAGATGATTTTGGTATAAGAAGGCATGGTGTCTATAGCTGCGGGACGTCATACGTGGACAAACGTGTCGCATCGTGGAGGACAGATGCGTCGAACATCGACGACACACCCGTCTGGACCTGCCAGGAGGAAATCTTCAGTGGCTGAACATTGGCTCACTACTGAACACAGTATGCAGTACAAAAACATCAAAATTCTCTCATCGACGTCTTCTTATTGGGACAACGTTAGTAAAGAAGCAGTAGAAGTACGCGGATCGACAAATGTGCGTAACAGGAAAACAGGATACCAACTCATCATCGAATGGGATCCAGCGCCGGCCATGTTAAAATCACAGTATAACACGAGCTGTAAGTGATTACGTAAGTGGTCTCAAATGTGCAGTCTGAATATACACTTACACCATCGCTAGTGCCGATTGTCCTAAAGGCATTGTAATATCAATTATGACTTCCTATGAGGTAATCACTCTGACTCTTTAGCAGTATAGCATAAAATCCCCTCCATGACAGCAGAACGAAATAAGACAGCGGACTTGAAGAGAAAGGCAAAATGTACCGTAACTCAACGGACTGAGAGATGTCAGTTTTCCTTTAGATGGAACCCATGAACAACTTTGATTTCCACACTGGCCTCGATGAATGCGACTTTGGCTCAAAATTTGACGGTGATTAACAAGGCTTCACTGTACAGCCTCATTGATTTTGCTTTCCAAAATGATTATCCCAGTGGATAGCGCTCCCCTCATCTTTTTAAATCAGTCTTCAAACAATTTTTTCCAAGTGCCTTCCAGCAAATTGACAACTCGCTGGCAACTGGTTGCCCCAATGTCCGTAAAAATTGCAACCTCAAGAAGGATACAAGTGACAGAAATTAATCTTGGGTTATTAATAATACATAACAGTACATGATCTTCCTGACTTCAAGAATTTCGTACCGTGTGAAGCTTGCTCATGATGCAGTCTACGGAATTAAAAGAGGGCCTGCAAATGTTCCTAAGCGGCCCTCATGCACTCAGTTTCCTATTATAGTATCAACAGTGGTTCGTAGAGGACTGTGAGGAAAAAGTTGTTGACTAGTCGTATCCTAGACATACTTACTAGTAGACGTTTCAGATCATCACGAAGAAGCGCTAGTATTAGTGCGTTCGTTGAAGAAAACTCCGACATTCCTTACCGCATTTGCCTTGAAATTGTCCAGCTGAAATGTGCCATTTAGAACCATCTATTTGATGTACTGGTGATTATTCAGATTGCCCTTAATAAGATCAGTCTAGATTGCATCTTGTATCTAGTGGTTAATTCAAGCCAGTATCTATATTCTGCCATTCTATAATGCAGCCTGAAGGCCAGTAGCTTCTCGGTCAGATGCAAACCTCTCTGTAGGACAAAACACTACATTTTGCCACCGATCATGTCAGTGACGGCATTGCTGTCTGAGATATTTGTGTTTCTTGAACAGTTGGAAGAAAAGCAATGGCATCCGTGCTATCAGTTCATTACGCATCAGACGACGTCATATAGAGCAAGGGAAGAACGGCTATATGCCCCAATTTCTCGTATCTTCGTGGTCCTTCCGCGATATATACATTGGTGGCAGTAGAATCGTTCTGCAGTCTCCTTCAAATGCCGGCTCTCTAAATTTCGCGAAAAGAACGTCGTCTTTACTCCAGTGAATCCCATTTGAGTTCACAAAACATCTCCGTGATTCTTATGAGTTCATCGAACCTATCAGTATCAAATCTAACGGTTCGCCTCTGAAATGCATGCGTTTTTTTTTTTTGTTTTTTTTTTTTCCCCAGTCGCTTAGGACTGTGCGCTGGCAAGAGATTGGCGATAAATGCGAGCAGAGTAAGGGGCCAAAGTCGTTGAGTGTTCTATGTAAATCGAATTGGGATTCCATCCGGACCTGGCGACTTACATGTTTTCAGCTCTTTCAGTTGCTTCCCAACGCCAGAAATACCTGTTACTGCGTCCTACATACGGTAGTATGTTGGACGTTCAAATGATGTTCGTCCGATCCTCTTATTTAAATGATTTCTTAAATGTGGAAATTTAAAACTTCGTGTGTTTCTCTCTCTCTCTCTCTCTCTCTCTCTCTCTCTCTCTCTCTCTCTACACTCACCAGAGTGGTCAACAAGTGACTGGATAGAAGCCTTCGATGGCGATTTTACGTAGGACCAGAATTTTCTCGGGAAAATCGTTTGCTAAGCTATGACGACGGGAACTGGGAACTGCATGCTTCACCCGGCGATCTGTTTACAGACGTATGACTTCTGCTTGTCGTATTTGCGCGCTCTTCTTTTTTGAACCGAGAGTACAGCAGTCTCTGCTTCCTCAACATTTTCCGAATTTATTTGACGGCAGGTCTCTTCCCTCCTTAATCCACTTACTCGGCACGTACTTTTCCAGGATGCGATTTACAATCAGTTTAAACTTTGCTCGTAAGGCCTCTACGTCCATCATATTAGAACTAACTGATGTTCATTTATTGTCTAAACTGGATGCTAACAACTGTGTATCTACTCTTTCTAACCTTCTTGAGGGTTTGGTAACTTGAGTAAACCATCCTCGCTGTGATATCAAAATCGCTATCCCGTGACTGTATACCGACACTGTCGGTAAGGTCAGGACTGTTTGTAGTTGCAAGGTCAAAAATACTTCCATTACGTGTGTGCTGTCGAACTACCTGTTCAGCACACGTTTTCGGTAAACGTGTTCAAAACAACTTCACTGTCCATACCACCTACAACGTCTAATCTACACTCGGTACGTCAGTCGCCTCCAACCGATATAGCACGATCAGGATATTTCCATGCTACTGAGCGTAGACTAGCTTTGAATGATTCTAAAATGGTAACGGCGGAATCAGTTGGCCGGTAAAAACTGCAATAATTGAGTTCATACAGGTCTGTTACTCGCCTTCTGATAACTCCAAAAAATCGGTTTCGACCTCAATAGACAATATTTTTGTCGATTGCAATGAACGCTCCCCCAGTACGGCACCTAACCTGTCGTTTCAGTATTCGTTCCGTGCCTTGCTAAACATTACGGAGCTTTCTGCTTCAGGTTTCATCCAATTCTCGGTTCCGAGAATAATTTGAGCGTGACAGCTTGTATGGAGAGCAGGAACTTGTGTTGCAAATACTTCGAAAATTTACACTGAATTAGTGTGAACAAAAAAAGTAAAACACAAGAGCAAAAGGGAAATAAACGAGTAGACAATGTGCGGCTCTGAATGAGAGAGCTCTGTTGCAAAATATCCACGACCAAAATGTAAATTTTTGTTACAATTAAAGAGATCTGTGAAATGTGTAATCATCATCATTGTCATGTGTTACAGTTTTATCGTAGCCGCCTCCCCTTCTGTTGTCAATAATCATGTTACTTGCACTTTTCTTTGTTAATAAACAATGGATTGAGTAAATATAAATATGACCACTGTTTGGCCGGAGGAACCAAAGAATGGTTAATATGATTGTTTAGTCACCTCTGTTAGTAACAGTGGCGATGGTTATAACTTAAGGATTGATGATACATGGCTGAAATTCTTGGATTAAAAAATACATATATATTAAATTTAGAATATTATGCATATTGACTGTATTTCATATATTTACAAGAAGGCCAAAGCAAATTTAAATGGGGACTTTTCCATCTATCCTAGCAGATTATAAAAGTGTGGTAAAGTGCACCTGGACCAACATAGCATTAAATTGAAGTTCGTGACTGTCATGTCATGTGGTACAAGTTGGTTTGCTACATCTTGTCTGCCTGCTGCCATGTGTATGCACTATTTTACTTGCTGTGTGTGCAGAATATTTATGTAAAGAGAGAGAGAGAGAGAGAGAGAGAGAGAGAGAGAGAGAGAGAGAGATAGATCAGTATTGATGCACTAGTTTTGTGTTACACTGACTGCAGCTACTTAATTAACAAACTAAATAGAACTGTATCATATATATTACAAGATTATTTTGGACTTGATGTGGAATGGAACGTTTGCATGTTATGTCGTGGGAAGAACATGTGTGATGGCATGGAGATGCAACAAAGCAAGCTGTCATAAAAGCTACACTGTGGCGGATCTGTGGGGAAGAGATCTTGACACCTCAAGAAATCATTAAATTCTTTAAAGAATAGATACAAGGAATTACCTGTGTTTTTGTAAAATTTGGGGATATATAAGAATGTTACGCCAATGTTCTGAAGGAAAGAGATGCCAGTTGTCACAAGATTAAAGCCCCCTGATCTTTTCATTGTTTTATATCCCAGTCACACAACTTGCTCAAGAGTAAGATCACATCTGCATCCACTTATAGTGAACTTTACCTCTTTTGAATTTGTACCACTGACACTTCAAAATAAAGACATAGTGGCTTGTGTTTATGATGAACAGTGGTGGATTGCCAAAGTTGATAATATTGCTTGTCAACACCAAGATGTGCATGTTACATTTTACCACCCACCAGGACCATGTACCTCCTTCAGAAAAGTTGAGAAGGATGAAGTTTGGTTGCCAGTTAAAAATGTACTGAAGAAGCTGTCTCCCCTAGAATTTACAACCATAACTGGGTGAACTTGTAACCTAATGCCCAAACTAAGTGAAGAAATCAGATGTTCAGTGAATGATGATGTAGAAACAAATAAGTTGAGAACAAAATAATGTAATTAGTTGGCTACTTTTCAAAAAAAAAAAAGACAGTTAATCATAGACATGTTTAAATTATATGACTGATACACTTCATTGCATTAGCCCAGATATTGTAAATGTTAAAAAATGTATTTTTGACTCATATTTGTAAATTGTCTTCCTAACTTTCAACTCAATCTAGAGGTTGAAATTTATACTGAAAATTGATATCATAAAGGTCTATTCCATGTCTAATTTTCAGATTTTTGTCTCATCCTCTGACAAAGATATTGCTGGTCAAAAAATGAAAAATTCAAGAATTTTGTTTTTTAAAATAGTATATTTTTTAAGTGTAAGCTTCTCACCTTCGATACTCTCTAAAGCTTAAGTATGTTATATAGTGTAATAGCACAAAAATATTAAGGCAGAGAAATTACTCCTCCTGTAGAAACTACTGTTAGCTAGTAAAAATATATTAAGGAATACCTTCAGCTAGATGATGATGGTTTTAATTTATAGTCCTGACTGTGGTGAAAAGCCTTGGGCAAATTATTACTGAATAAATAAAAAGACAACAGATGCAAAAAAACTGGTACAGAAATGGCTGCCATTTCTACATGATAAACAATTTAAAAAATTTAAAAAATGTTTAGTCTGCTAGACATTAGGGAACTCACCCATCAAATATCACTTTTTTTTTCTCAGATGATCAAACTGTTATTGTTTTCATCGAACACTTGGTATGCATTGGCCCTTCTAGATTATACTTTTACTTCCATTGATCACTTGAAAATCCCTGACTTATAAGAATAAAATCTTACTTTTGTAATTTCTGAAATATATGTTGCAGGTGGATCGAGTCAGCATCCATCAGGTCATCAGTTCCTCATCCCTTTACATATACCACTGTCAGCAGCTGCTAACGGGTTGCCGAGTGAAGCAGCAGACCTCTCCAAATCGAGAAAATGATGCTGGTTGAATCACTTGGTAAAATGTATTTCAGGGTGCATTATTCAATGATGAGAGTTATGTTTTGTGGAGTGATTTCAGGAAAATGCAAAAGGTGTGAAAATAAGTAACTGTAGAGAGCTGCTATACAGTGATATAACTGAGTAGACATTATGGAAAGAGACTGGATTTTCTTTCTCTTCGTTCCCCTTACATTGTCATTTTTTATGTATGGATCAGGTTGCAATTAATTTTAATTGGAAATGGATAAAATGCTCAAGTGAAAGAAGTAAGGTATTGAAAATAATAATAATATATACATAAATATATATAAATAGATCATTTATTATTGTTAATGAAGTTGTTGTTATAACAGTGTTCAGTATGTGTAACACACAAGCATATAAGTCTCCTTTGGGATCTACATTACTGCAGTATTTTAATTCTTAGGAATCACATCCTGCAGTTTAACTCAAATTTAAAGGGTTTCATTGTTGATTCCATAATAAATGCATGTCATATTATGTCAGCCACTTCAGCTCCTTGGACTTATATCTCACAAGATTATCTTTTTTTTTTGTATATTTATTTCTTAAATCCATTATGTGTTGCAACTGTGGGGACTGAAGTTTCTGCTGATCATCCTTGTTATAGCATGGTTCAGAATCCCGAGATCTCTGTAGGTTATCTAGTGGGAGATGTGTAGAAATCTCATCTGCCACTACGTGGTACTGAAATGTGCCCTGTTTGTGCCAATGCTTGGTGCTGTTTTCCATAACCTGCTTATGTGCCCAACATCTGGAGCATAATAATTACTGTTAGGTGTGGTTATTCACTTAAAAGAAAAAATAGTGGTGGTTTTAGGAAGATATATATGCTTTTGATTTATCAGACACATGTCTTTCACTCACATCAGTAGTCTGAGCTAGTGACGTGTAGGTTCAACACTTCTCAGGAGTTAACAGATACGTTCACTCTCTGTCAATATTTTCTCTCTGTGTTGGAAAATGAAACTCTGATGTAAAAGACATTTGCACATTCAAAATTGATTCCTGTTAATTCTACCTTTTGAGCCTATGTAGTTGATACTGCAGAGGGTGAAGGGTTCAGTTGTGAACATGGGCAAAGTCTTACTTTAGGGTCTTCACAACTGACTTCATATGATCATTTAAACCAGAGTATTTGATTTGTTGCTGCTGATGATAAAGATAACAATTATACTGTGAGTATTCTGAAGCTTGTTGCAAACGAAAAAATTTTTTCCTCTTCATATGTTTCAGATTAAGGTGTATGTGCTTATGTGATATTTTAAAACTTGTATTCTGAGGCTCCATTAGAAGAATATAGCTCATAACTGTGTGTTTGCTTGATGATGTCACTTCAGTAATGTACTCAATAGTAACAAAATAGTCAAATTGGAAGTGTCTGAATCATTGATTTGATAGTAGGAGAAGGAATGAAGGAAATTAAAATGTAATAAGATAATAAGGGCCAGAAAGAGAAGAGTGACCACAATAAACCTACTGGTAAAAGTGATATAATGTGCAAAAGAGAAACCCAAGAATTTACTACTGTTCAGTGGCAATATGAACCATGTCTAGTCTCAAGAACACCAACTACTGAACACATATATAACAAGTGTACTGGAATGTGTGTCTTTTGCCTCAAAACAGGATATGTCTTGCGTGGAGATATGCATTCTAGTGGAGCTAAGAGGTAAATCCTAACTCATAATATTTTCCCTGTGAAGATCATTGCAGAATTAAAAGAATGGGATTGCAGTATGTGTATTTTATTTGTTATTCAAGTAAATGAGAGCATACTGGTGCACCTCAGTAGCCGAATGGTTAGTGTTGCTGCTTTCAATATTTTCAGAAAATGATCATTCATCACTGCAGGACCACCAGATAACTGAGTGAACAGAAAAACATGGAAAGATTAATAACCTTTTAGGAAAACTGAAGTTTGCAATAAACCATAATGCTTAAAAATCAAGGAATAATAAGTGAGGAGGTTTTGCTGTACCTCAGTATAAATATTTCTAGAAGTAATGTTTGGCTTTAATGCAGTAATGATGTCATTACAAGTGGATCATTAGTTCTCTTGGAGGAGCAGGAGGAATCAGTGGAGGAGCAGGAGGAATCAGTGGAGGAGCAGGAGGAATCAGTGGAGGAGCAGGAGGAATCAGTGGAGGAGCAGGAGGAATCACTGGAGGAGCAGGAGGAATCAGTGGAGGAGCAGGAGGAATCACTGGAGGAGCAGGAGGAATCAATGGAGGAGCAGGAGGAATAACTGGAGGAATATGAGGAAGTGGACTACAATGATGACACTGAGGAGGAGGAGCAAGAGGAGGGGGAGTAGGAGCAGCAGGAGGGGGAGGAGGAGGAGGGGGGGGGGGGAGACAGAAGAAAGTTGACCATGAGCATGAAGAAGGGACTGTTTTGAAATTTGTTGTATTGGTTCATAGAACTAATGGAAAACCTAAATCTAGATAGAGTGCAATTATGAACTTCAAATTTCATTTTAAGAGCACTGCATTAGGTATGTTCTTCCTGCAGGTGGTCCATTCCTGCCTTCCTACAGAATGTCAAGTGGCTCATCCAGATAACTGCAGTGTAGATTCTGAACATTGTGCAAATTTATACTTATCAAGCCCTTACAGCAATGCTGAAGGCGAAGGTCATGTAAAAATTAGAAAGATTGTAGCACAGTTAGTAACTACTAAGTGTTCAGATGTAATATGTAAATGTGGTAAAATATTAAAGACCAGAAATCAACAAAAAATTCAGAATAATTAGCAGCTGCAAGTGCTTGCATGTTGTAGATTGGGCAGTACCCAAGTACTGTTTAGCTCTTTACATTAATTCCGTTGTACTGATGTGTGATAATGATAAATATCTCAATAGCAGAGATGAGAGAGGGGGTATGTGGGAGATGAACACTACCTCACACACTGCAGTAGTAGTGGAATGGTTACAATATGACATCCTATAGGTACATATGCACCACATTTTGTGGGACAGTTTGTTTGTCTCATGTTATTAATAATTATTTTATCACATTAATTATTTCCCATATGTTGGACATAATCTGAGAGCTACTTCGGATTCTCTTGAATAAAATAACTTTGTAATTGTCAGACTGCATTGAAAGAGGGGGATCCAGGGAGTGTTGTTAGTGTGCAATCATCTACATCTACATACACACTCCACAATCCACCATACAGTGCGTGGTGGACGGTACCTCATGCCAGAACTAGCATCTTCTCTCCCTGTTCCACTCCCAAACAGAACGAGGGAAAAATGAATGTATATGCCTGTGTACAAGCCCTAATCTCTCTTATCTTCGTGGTCTTTCTGCGAAATATATGTTGGCGACAGTAAAATTATACTGCAGCCAGCCTCAAATGCTGGTTCTCTAAGTTTCCTCAGTAGCAATTCACAAAAAGAATGCCTCCTTTCCTCCAGACTCTCCCACCCAAGTTCGTGAAGCATTTCCGTAACACTCGCGTGATGATCAAACCTACCAGTAACAAATCTAGCAGCCCACCTCTGAATTGCTTCTATGTCCTCCCTCAATCCGACCTGATAGGGATCCCAAACGCTCGAGCAGTACTCAAGAATAGGTCGTATTAGTGTTTTATAAGCGGTCCCCTTTACAGATGAACCACATCTTCCCAAAATTCTACCAATGAACCGAAGATGACTATCCGCCTTCCCCACAACTGTCATTACATGCTTGTCCCACTTCATATTGCTCTGCAATGTTACGCCCAAATATTTAATAGACGTGACTGTGTCAAGCGCTACACTATTAATGGAGTATTCAAACATTACGGGATTATTTTTCCTATTTATCTGCATTAATTTACATTTATCTATATTTAGAGTTAGCTGCCATTCTTTACACCAATCACAAATCCTGTCCAAGTCATCTTGTATCCTCCTACAGTCACTCAAGGACAACACCTTCCTGTACACCACAGCATCATCAGCAAATAGCCGCACATTGCTATCCACCCTATCCAAAAGATCATTTATGTAGATAGAAAACAACAGCGGACCTACCACACTTCCCTGGGGCACTCCAGATGATACCCTCACCTCCAATGAACACTCACCGTCAAGGACGACATATTGGGTGCTATTACTTAAGAAGTCTTCAAGCCACTCACATATTTGGGAACCAATCCCATATGCTTGTACCTTAGTTAGGAGTCTGCAGTGGGGCACCGAGTAACGCTTTCCAGAAGTCAAGGAATATGGCATTCGTCTGATACCCTTCATCCATGGTTCGCAAGATGATATGTGAAAAAAGGCCGAGTTGCATTTCACAGGAGCGATGCTTTCTAAAGCCGTGCTCATGCATGGACAACAACTTCTCTGTCTCAAGGAAATTCATTATATCTGAACTGAGAATATCTTCGAGAATCTTGCAACAAATCGATGTTAAGGATATTGGTCTGTAATTTTGAGGATCCGTCCTTCTACCCTTCTTATATACAGGTGTCACCTGCGCTTTTTTCCGGTCGCTTGGGACTTTACATTGGGCAAGAGATTCATGATAAATGCAAGGTAAGTAAGGAGCCAATGCTGTAGAGTACTCTCTGTAAAACTGAATTGGAATTCCATCAGGACCTGGCGATTTATTTATTTTCAACCCATTCAGCTGCTTCACAACACCAGGGATGTCTATCACTATGTCCTCCATACAGGAATCTGTACGAGACTCAAACGGCAGTATGTTCGTACGATCCTCCTGTCTGAAAGATTTCTCAAATGCTAAATTTAAAATTTCAGCTTTCGTTTTGCTGTCTTCCATTGCCAGGCCAGACTGATCAGTGAGTGACTGGATGGAAGCCTTCGACCCGCTTACCGATTTTACGTAAGACCAGAATTTCCTTGGGTTTTCAGCAAGATCTTTTGCTAAGGTATGACGGTGGTAGTGGTTGTATGCTTTGCGCATCACTCATTTTACAGCAGCACGAATCTCTACTAACTTTTGCGTGTTCTCATTCTCCCGATCTTTCTTGTACCGTGAGTGCAACTGTCTTTGCTTCCTGAGCATTCTCCGAATTGCGCTGTTATACCACGGTGGGTCTTTTCCGTCTGCAACCCACTCTTTCGGCACTTACTTCTCCAATGCGTGATTTACAAAGTGTTTAAAATTTGCCCATAATTCTTCCTCGTCCATCATACTGGAAGTAAATGAAGTCAATTCATTTACTAAGTGGGATGCTAACAACTGCTTATCTGCTCTTTCTAGTAAGAATACTCTCCTAGCCTTCTTGACTGACTTTTTAACTTTTGTAACCATAGTCATAATGAAAACATCATGATCACTAATCCCTGTCTCAACACTGACACCATCGATGAGATTTGGTCTGTTAATGGCTACTAGATCTAAAATATTTCCATTACTTGTTGGCTGTCGATTTAGCTGCTTAAGGCAGTTTTCGGATAATGTGTTCAAAAGTAATTCACACGACAGCCTGTCTGTACCACCTGTAATGAATCCATAGACATCCCAGTCTATACTAGGTAGGTTGAAGTCGCCTCTGACTAATATAGCATGATCCAGGTACTTCTGCGATACAGAGTGTAGAATCCTTTTGAATGATTCTAGAACTGTCACGGTGGAACCTGGTGGCCAGTAATAACACCCAACAATTAACTTTATTTCTCCTAGCTCTGTTAAACGTGTCCAGATATGGATAACAAGGCTTTGCATTTACCTTCTAATCAAGCACAGCAGTGAGTACATGATATTGAAGAAAGAACTAAAATTTTTTCACTGAATGTCAATGACAGTTATTTTAATCGAAATATAGACGTGCTTGTAGCTTCTGGGCGCTCTGTACAGGACATGAGCCATTCTAGCTAAAGCTTTCCCTTTATTGTACTCTAGTTGCCACAATTATGAATTAAAACATTTCTCCAAATCAGAGGATTATTTATAATGAAAATGATAGTGGTTCCTGATGGCTCATAATGCATACTATATCCACATTTTTTAATTGGGTAGATCAAAAAAGATACCAGTAGTGGGAGGAGAAAACACACACAAAAAATATGGAAATACACAAGCTTTCAGGGTCACTGACTACTTCTTGTGGCAGAGGTGCTGAAGGGAAATGAGGAGGGATGAAGATAAAGGACTGGTAAGGTTTAGGAAATGGGGAAAGTTATGGAAATGAAACCCAGAACCACCACCACCACCACCACCACCACCACCACCTCCTCCTCCTCCTCCTCCTCCTCCTCCTCCTCCTCCTCCTCCTCTTGATGCTCCTGCAATGATTCCTGTTTCTCCAGAGGCTCTTGCTCGTGCAGTGATTTTTGATCCTTGAGCAATTCCCGCTTCTCCCCCAATTCTTGCTCCTCCAAGAGAGGACTAAGATAACAGTTCATTATGTATGGCTGCTAAAAATTAGTGTCTCCTTCAGACTCTACAAAGCTAGATTGACATCCCTTCAACAATGATGTCATCAGAGATGGAGCACAAGCTCGGAGCACGGATTAGGGGGGGATGGGTAGGGAAGGAAATTGGCCATGTCCTTTTGAAAGAAACCATCCTCACATTTGTCTTAAGTTATGTTGGGGGAGATATGAAGAAACCTAAGTCAATAAACCAGGACAGAGATTTGAAGCTAGGTCATCTAGATTTCAAGCTAGGTCATCTTGAATGTAACTCCAGTGTCTTTATGCTCCATCAGTTCACTTGATCAGACTAGAGCAGCCACTTCTCATAAATTTCATTTAGAGTTAGAATTTCAGAAATAATTGGAGAGGTTTGGACACTTCAATTTGCATAGTAACTGGAACAGAAAATGTTTTTAAAAATGAAATGACTGTATGTCATTGATGACCAGGAGTCCCTGTCTGGGGAAGTTCGGCCAAGTTAAAAGTCGTTTCTGTTGAAGCTACATTGGGTGACTTGCATGTCGATGATGATAGCACCACAACACCCAGTCCCTGAGCAGAGAAAATCTCCGACCCGGCCAGGAATCAAACCTGGGCCCACTCCATGACAGTCAGACTTGCTGACCTCTCAGCTAAGGGGGCAACTTTAATTAATTTTACATAGATACGAGGGAACGTAAAATTATAAACTTACTTATCACCCATACATTTTCAGTAATGTTGAATAAGCTGATATGGGAGAGCACAAGGAGCAACTGAAGTACCTGTGATGATCCACACGCTGCACCTTCAGTTGAATGATGATAATGATCAATATGTGTGTGTGTGTGTGTGTGTGTGTGTGTGTGTGTGTGTGTGTGTGTGTGTGTGTGTGTGTGTGTGTGTGTGTGTGTGTGTGCGCGCGCTTGGAGAAACACTCTATGCTATGCGTGCTCGTGTCTCATAATCCATTAAATGACATTTATTATAAGGTCAAATATTAGCAAATGAAAAGCTTAAGTGGATGGTATTTACAATCCACAATGACCACTACCATAAACCTAACTGCACACCACAAAAATTGAATGTCATCTTCCTAATATATCGCCATATATTTTGGAAAGTGACCAGCCTTAGGTACTATATCCACTTTGTTTCCTTCTAATATGTGTCAAGAATATTCAGTACCAAAGTTTCTTCGTGGAGTAGTGGAGACAGCAAAAGAAACAAGTGGACATAGCATCTTCTATTTAAATGTGTGCAGATATTTCAGAAATAAAATGGGGGATGAGACAGTTGCTTTGCCCATTGCATTGAAAGGGTACTGTGATGCCTAGTTTAGAGATTTAGAAGAAGACAGAAAAATTTTGCTATGGAGCTTCTCATTTTCTGTGACCATTCATGGTCATACATGCATGCATTCTGCAATTGTTTTGTTTCATGTAAGGTGATGGATGAACAAAATTATTTAGTGCTTAAATCAGGAATAATCTATCAAGTTGAAGTGGCTGATTTTTATTTTCCTGCATCTGTTATGAACATTCAAATCAACTTGTACAAAAGGTATCAGTACACCTGTTTTATTTATGTTATTAGTACTTTGTAATGTCATGCAGTTTGTATACAAATCTAATTTTATTTTGAATGAAGCCAAATATATCGAAGCTCTGCATTTTGTACTGATTGCTATGTTTACTTCCATGCCTGAGAGTTTTGCAAACTGTATATTTTTAACCTATTTTTGTGCAGAGCATAAAATGAAAGCTGCAAAGTTTTTAAATAAAGGCCATATGATAGCTCATTAGTAATTTGAATTATTTTTATGTCTGTTAGTACTTAATACATGATTGTTTTGGAGTATCTCTTTCATCATGTCTGCAGTATTTGATTATCTGCAACTGAACTGCATACAGAGACTTAGAAGGATATACTGCAGAAATAAATGTGAACCTACATCTTGAAGAAAAAATGTATCATTGAAGTTATATTGATACTTGTACAATATAATTGATAGAAAACTTAATTAACAATATTTATTAATATAAAAGCTTCACCAACTTCCATTAACATTTGTTTCCTTTTTTAATGTAAGTATGCTGAAAAGTAATATCATGCTTAATTTGGAACAAAATTGTCCATGTATTTCTTGAAAAAAAATTATTTCATCACATGCCTCTTATCTGTCACTTCTTATTAATACATTGAAGCTTTATTGGGGTTTCAGAAGTATTTCATGTCATAGTAAAATCCAGGGTAATAGGAAAAGTGTAAAATTACTGTTGCTTTCAGTAATTGCTTCAAAGTTATGAACTGTTAACGAAAAATGTACAAACATTTTTAGAGAATTTGTAGGTGGAAACCATTTTGTGATCCCCAGCAATCTCATTGCTTGTGTGTTGAATAAAACTTTTGTATATTACTTGTGCACTGGTATTTTGTATTTTGATCAAAAAACCATGAAATTAGCTCATTTATTGTGTGCTAGATTCTGATAAGTGAAAGTTCTCTGATGAAATAAAAGTGAAATTTTATAAATGAATGGCCCTAATGGCTTTCACATTTCAGTGATTTGTTTGGGACCTGTTTGCAGTGATCAACCCCAAAGGAATTTAGTGATATCCTATCTCTGGTGACAGTGTAATGATGATTTTTCTAATGTTTACACATTATTGCATTTTGTATTATGCTTAGTAGCTTTTTAACTGCATTTTATGTAACTATATCCTTTTGATGGTGTGACACACTCAGATCTTACACCAAATAGTCTGTGATGTCGACTGATATACCTAATTGTACTGTAATCACATTTTAAACTCGACATGGAGAGGAAAGAAATTAATAATTTGCCCTTTTGTGGCCGGTAGCTGAAATAGGATAAGCCAGTTCCACTGTATATCGCAAATAGCAAGGCAATAATTTAAGAAAAAATACAGTGTTATTGTCTGGATAGACACTGAAGTTATTTATGAAAAGGAATGAACAAATTTATTGCCCTGGCACATTTGTCATGCTGGAGATAACATCAATGACACTATCCAGAAACAGCAGAAGTCCCATAAGTGTACACATACTGAGTGCTCTAAAGCTTGTAATATAAAATATTTTTCAGTACTTGACAGTAAGTTTATTATTAAAAAAGTGAGCTTTGTGGAAACTCCAGCTCTTTGTACCAGCACTTTTCCTGCCATTACATTGTGAGGTAGCTCAGTATGTTTTTGATGGGGGATGAGTGAATGAAAATGTCACAATTCTAATATAAAAATTATGTTCTTGTACTGAGTTCTGTGCAAATACACAAAAGTGAAATAGGCCCTGTGGTGTTTAGTTCAGTTAATTTGGATTTCAGCAGAAATACAGTGCCAGTCAGCAGCAAGAATACCAGCCCAGACATTGCACACCATTCTTTGCATATTTAAGTATGCAGCCTATAACATAGGATAAAAAGGAAAGGAAGTAACAGATTTCTTCTTGTTAATAACATCTGAAGAATATTTTGGAAAGCACCTCAAGAAACAAGAGAGGCAGTCTAGAGGAACGAATGGCATTTCAAATAATACAGAATGGAAAAGTCATTAACAGTTGTTTTTGAGGTACGCAATTATTGTATGGAAAATACAAAATCTTTGTTTATGTAACTGAATACTTCTTAGCAAACTTCACAATGCTGCTGTTGTAAATTCGCAATCAGTGCTAATGTGCACATATATACACATATATATCTTAATAATATTTTAAGCAAACATCATATGGTTCACTATTTACTTCCAAATACAAATAATGTATGTATTATAATGCAAATATAGGTACACTAACGAAAGTGCAGCTAATCTGGCAAACTTCTCCCTTCTGAAAGACAAGCTCAGTTTTTTATTTATTTTTGCTTTCATCGGCATGTTATATTTAATTTGGCCAGGTATTCATTTCTTGGAGGAACAGCAGAATACTTTCACATGATTGTAGGTATGATATGAGTTTATCATCATGTGTAAATTACTTGTGTGAGAATCTTTCAATACTTCTGTGTGAATCTTTCATAATTGCTAACTTCTTTACTTTTATAAAGACAATGGAAAACTTTTTTCATGTCGGTTGTGCTGTATGCTTTGGGTGTGTATTATTAGAATCAAGTCAGCACAGAACACAGATAATGTATTTTTGATTCTGTTCTTTAACAAACAAAATTTATGAATCATGTGTATTTTTAGAGAATTCAGTCATGGATACCTTGAAATACGCAGTTTGTGTGCAGTTACTTGGATTGGATGTATTTTGTTTAATTCTTAGAATGAGAGATGCAGAAAGTTACTGTTTAATGTGACTTTCCTGTGTAGTAAAAATTTAACTATAGGTTTATAACAGTTGTCTAATATTATTCCTGTAAGAAAGTGGACTCTATTTTGTAGTTTATTTATCACTTTGTAATAATGTATGTGATTTTAATTACAAATAATCAAAAGTGTTCTGTAATAAGCTGTTAAAGTGGCACTGGTATTGTTTGCCAGCTGTTGAACTGTATTCAAAATTATAAACCACTGCTGTACAAAACATCAGGAGCAACTCATGTTCATAAACTGGAACTACGACATCTGTAGGAAGAACAACAAATCAAATCAGACACATTGCCTTGTTGCCATAGTGCTGTTTGAGAACACTTTTTCAGCCAAGCACCAGAGATTACAAAAAGAGATAAATTTAAAATGTGTTGAATGTTAGCATTTCACAATTTGTGCTTTCATTTATGAGTTGATTTCTTCCTACATGTGTAACTACATAATGTTCAGTTGTGTAAGATATGCAAGGAATATAAAGTTGGGTTCTACACATTTATATCGTCATGATCAACTTAATTATTGAACATATATGGGAATTAACTATGATGATGAACACACTGGAAAAATCTCCAACATTTATAATTTGAACTAGATGTCAAAAGTGGTATTTCAGGTAGTGTTTTACATGTTAGTAAGAATGTTGATTTGTTTTGTAACATTTAAGAATATTTGTCATATTTCACTTGTTTCAGTTGCGTAAAATATTATGCTGAACAGAGTAGGTTGAACAGGCTTTAAATGGGCTTTCGTTGTGTGTTAATGTGAAGTTATTGTTCCAAAATTTGTATCATTAAGGTAGCATCAGTGTTACGATTCCAGGAGATGTAATTAGAACACAGTGAATTTCAAAGTAATGGGCAGTTTGTTGTTCACACAATGAAATATATTTTGTTAAAGTCTGTAACTTGTCTATAAATTTTTGCTGTTGTTGGCCTTTGTGATAGAAATAAGACTACTTGCCAGTTTACCACACATGCATTTGGCTGTGAATTTATTCGATACTCTGCTCCAGCCTCTCTTACACACATAGTAGTTCTCTTTATTTTCTGTTGAGTTTGTAACTTCCTTATTATGGAATTATAAGTCGGTGATTGGTACTGAGCATCTTCACTGAAAAATTTGGTCAGTTTCAGACAGTAAACAATCCAAAAATAAAACATTTTTAAAATTAAATTATTTTTATGCAATTGGAAGAGTTGTCAATGTTTTTGAAGTTGGTTTTCCAAATAGTGGTTGTGCATATTAGTTTGTCAGCAGTTCCCCTTAGTCATCTTCCACTTTTTCTTGCACAGAAGGGGAATCATTACATTACTGTGAATTGATTTGTATAATTTTTGCATTAAAACTCATACATGATATGGATTCAAGTTTCCAGCTAAATTGAAAAGTCTAATCTGGTTCATGTTCAACCAGTGCTCTCATATGATACCATTACTTGCAGCATGTGACTAGGTCAGTTATCAAAATATTCTCCATAAAATGGGTTTGTCAGCCTCACTGGACTTGAAAAAAAGTAACCATATACAGCTATTATTTCTCTGAATTTTCTCCACTCTCATGGATTACTTTGCTAGCACCCATCAGACCCTTGATGTTGTAGGCTGCATATCATTAAAAATTTTATGTAAATTGTTTTATAAACAAGAAATGATTGGAATGTGTGTGTGTGTGTGTGTGTGTGTGTGTGTGTGTGTGTGTGTGTGTGTGTGTGTGTGTGTGAGGGGGGGGGGGGGGAGGTGTGCAATGACTAACTGTTCCTAATTTATATAAGATGTTTGGTGCCTCAAATAGAGTTTGTTTGGATTTAAATGAATTGACATACGTGATGTCTACTAACAGACATAATTTATTTATTTGTTTATATTTATTTGTTTTACATAACTGAAAATTGAGTTGTGTATTTATGTATATAATGTATTTGTAACTCATTGAATGCCTGTACTTTTTATAGAGCTATTAATAAATGAAATGCAATTTTCTAGCTTAAAAGATGATTTTACGTATTTATTTTAAAAAATTTCAACGATTTTTTTTATTAACACTTCCTTGTTTTATGAACCAGGGTAGTGTAATAAAACAGTAACTGTTCATTTGCACTGCTGTGGCCATGATACACTGGTTTCTTGTGAGGATGCATTTTTTTTTTTTTTTTTTTTTTTTTTTTTTTTTTTTTTTTTTTTTTTTTTTTTTTTTAGATTTCTCTGTGACAACTTATTACTGAAATTTGGGTACATGAATGGAAAAGCTGATAAAGAAATGTACTATAAG
This sequence comes from Schistocerca serialis cubense, assembly GCF_023864345.2. Lineage (NCBI taxonomy): Eukaryota > Metazoa > Arthropoda > Insecta > Orthoptera > Acrididae > Schistocerca > Schistocerca serialis. Next base: position 987,264,630 of record NC_064640.1, on the reverse strand, counting down.
CACTAATGAAAATGTACTTAAATTCTTTTTGTCAGGTTTCATTTGCCACTGCAGTAAATATGGTTATATATACACACAATCTGATCAAAAGTATCTGGAAACCTATTAGAGGGCATTAATATGGGGTCCGTCATCCACCCTTCTTTATTATGACTGCTTGGACCCAACTGGGGTGTCTGTGGAGGAATGGCAGCCCTTTCTTCCGCAAGAAGCGAAACCAGAGGGGTAGTGATGTTTAACCCTTGGATGTGGAGCGAAGTCAGTGTTCTTACTCATCCCAAAGGTGTTCCTTTGGGTTCATGTCATTGCTCCGGGTAGACCAGTCTATTATGAGAGTGTTATTTTCTGCAAACCATTGCTTCACAGACGTTGCTTTATGACAAGGTGTTTTGTGATAATGATACAAACAATAATTATTTCCGAACAGTTCCTCTACTGTAAGCGGTACACAATGCTGTATGATGTATTAAGCACAAGAAGGGAACCATACCATAAACATAAAAAACACCCCCATACCATAACGCCATCTTCTCTGTATTCCACTGTTGGCACTATGCATTATGGTAGGTAACATTCTCCTGTTGCCCTATTCAGTGTCTTTCGGCTGCTCTGCTGATTGGAGCAGTAGGCGAGCACATCCAGCAGCCTTGTTTTCGAAGGAGGGCCCCCCACGTTATTCTGTATGAAGCGAAGCTGCATGGTTCTAATGAACTGAGGTGCTGTTTTCAGTTCTCCAAGTGTCATCAATCAAAAGTAACCAGCTGTAGCTCCATCATGTGCACTGCAGCATGCACAGTGCCACAAACGCAAAGTGACTAGCAGCCAATACAGGTGCACTATTTTTTGCAGTACCAAAAACTATGTTCAGATTACGTAGTACCGTTCAAATTTTGCTGACCATGTTTCCATGCATGCATAATAATGGTAGGGTATTTGACTGCATTCTAGAAATTGCCGTATTATGTCGTTTTATTCTCATTCACATTGACATCATCTTTTGGATTTTATGTTTTGGAATATGAGTTACAAATACATCCATAAAAACACCCGAAAAATTGTGTAAGAGAGTGTCAAAGGAGATGAGTAGAATGTAGTTGGAACTCGCTCCTCGAGATACAAATGAAGAAATAGTCCACTTCCGTATATGATACAACAACGATTTGGGTCTTAAAAACAAAATTTAAAAAAACAGCTTGTCAGTAGCGTGTGGCGAGTGCATCTATTGAAGTTCGTCGCAGTTTATAACATCCAGCTGATAAATCAAAATGTTTCATATATGGTGGAAATCAAACAATGGAGAATCCAGGATGGAATGTAACAATATTATGAGAAGGAAAGTTTTAACCATATAGCGAAGATGCTGAGTCACAGATAGGCACAACAAAAAGACACAGTTAAAGATTTCGGCCATGAAGGCCTTCGTCAACAACCACACACACACACACACACACACACACACACACACACACACACGACTGAGGTCTCGGGCAACTGAAACCCCACTGTGAGCAGCAGCAGCGAGGCATGATGGGAGTGGCGACAAATTGCATGGAACAATATGACCATTCAGACTTTATAAAATATATTGTGGTAGAGTCTAAAAATATTATGGCAGTGATCTTTCATCTGTCTACTGTTCTGGATCCGATTGCAAATAAGCACTTGTGTCAAGCGGGAGTATAAAGATGATTGCTGATAATTCATTTGCAGTAATTTCAGTTGTGGTCTTAGATTTCTGTGCACCCACACATCCAGAAATCGCTGAGTATCCTGAAAAAATGAATTATTTGTGACGAGAGAAAATATAAATATCACTGTCAGTCATTCCACACAGCAATTTCCTCTACAGCAATTTAGTCTCTCATTTCCTCAACATATGCATGTCACAAAATCGAAGATACTCGTTAGGGAGAAGGCTTGATGTTACGTGTAAATAACAACTATTAGTGCAAAGAAATCCTTTAACTTCCACAAATAACATAGTCTCAGAATGTGTCATCAACACGAAGAGGAAAAAAAATATATACAGCGTGGTCCATTGATCGTTACCAGGCCAAATATCTCACGAAATAAGCGTCAAACGAAAAAACTACAAAGAACGAAACTCGTCCAGCTTGAGGAGGAAACCAGATGGCGCTATGGTTGGCCCGCTAGACGGCGCTGCCATAGGTCAAACGGGTCTCAACTGCGTTTTATTAAATAGGAACCCCATTATTTATTATATATTGATGTAGTACGTAAAGAAATATCAATGTTTTAGTTGGACTACTTTTTTTGCTTTGTGATAGATGGCGCTGTAATAGTCACAAACATATGGCTCACAATTTTAAACGAACAGTTGGTAACAGGTAGGTTTTTTAAATTAAAATAAAGAATTTAGGTACGTTTGAACATTTTATTTCGGTTGTTCCAATGTGATACATGTACCTTTGTGAAGTTATCATTTCTGAGAACGTATGCTCTTGCAGTGTGATTACCTGTAAATACCACATTAATGCAATAAATGCTCAAAATTATGTCCGTCAACCTCAATGCATTTGGTAATACGTGTAACGACATTCCTCTCAACAGCGAGTAGTACGCCTTCCGTAATGTTCGCACATGCATTGACAATGCGCTGACGCATGTCGTCAGGCATTGTTGGTGGATCACGATAGCAAATATCCTTCAACTTTCCCCACAGAAAGAAATCCGGGGATGTCAGATCCGGTGAACGTGTGGGCCATGGTATGGTGCTTTGACGACCAATCCACCTGTCATGAAATATGCTATTCAATACTGCTTCAAACGCATGCGAGCTATGTGCCGGACATCCATCATGTTGGAAGTATATCGCCATTCTGTCATGCAGTGAAACATCTTGTAGTAAAATCGGTAGAACATTATGTAGGGAATCAGCATACATTGCACCGTTTAGATTGCCATCGATAGAATGGAGGCCAATTATCCTTCGTTCCATAATGCCACACCATACATTAACCCTCCAAGGTCGCTGATGTTCCACTTGTCGCAGCCATCTTGGATTTTCTGTTGCCCAATAGTGCATATTATGCCGGTTTACATTACCACTGTTGGTGGATGACGCTTTGTTGATAAATAGAACGTGTGCAAAAAATCTGTCATCGTCCTGTAATTTCTCTCGTGCCCAGTGGCAGAACTGTACACAACGCCATGCAATTCCTGGTGCAGAGAAATATGGTACGGGTGCAATCGATGTTGATGTAGCATTCTCTCAACACCGACGTTTTTCATATTCCCGATTCTCGCGCAATTTATCTGCTACTGATGTGCGGATTAGCCGCGACAGCAGCTAAAACACCTACTTGGACATCATCATTTGTTGCAGGTCGTGGCTGATGTTTCACATGTGGCTGAACACTTCCTGTTTCCTTAAATAACGTAACTATCTGGCGAACGGTCCGGACGCTTGGATGATGTCGTCAAGGATAGCCATACATCAACACGATATCGACCTTTTCCGCAATTGGTAAACGGTCCATTTTAACACTGGTAATGTATCACGAAACAAATACCATGCGCACTGGCGGAAAGTTACGTGATACCACGTACTTATATGTTTTGTGACTATTACAGCGCCATCTATCACAAAGCGAAAAAGTGGTCCAACTAAAACATTCATATTTCTTTACATACTACACGAATATGTAATAAAAAATGGGGGTTCCTATTTTAAAAAACGCAGTTGATATGTTTGACCTACGGCAGCGCCATCTAGCAGGCCAACCATAGCGCCATCTGGTTTCCCCCTTCAAGCTAGACGAGTTTCGTTCTTTGTAGTTTTTTCGTTTGATGCTTATTTCGTGAGATATTTGGCCCGGTCACTATCAATGGACCACCCTGTATATTCATACCCAGCGCCATCCAAACCTATGACCTCTAGCAGTGCAGTTCCTTGCCTGAACCACGTGGCCAAGACAACTCATACGCAGCAAGTACGTGATTGCTCTGAATGCATGAAATTTTGGAAGGTTTTTACTATTGGGTCTCACAAAATTCGTTTCCGTTGTTACTTAAAAGTTGTGAACGCGTTTCGATAGTTAATTAAACCATTTGTGGGTAGAAGTATGCAAAGTCCACGCCTGGATCAAGGGAGGAGGGGGATCAAGGGCGCCAAATTCATATTCTTGAAGAAACGAACCTTGTTTCACAAAGCGCCAAGCATCCAGAGCACATTAGTCTCTCGATTATTCATATGATTTTGAAACGCAAACCAGTTGGTTTTTGAACACATTCGAAGTTAATTTCTGAACGAATCATAAGATGATTTTTGAAGGCGTGCATAGTGTATGTGATGTCTCTGGCAGGAGAATCCCCATCACATCTAGATATTAAAAACCTTCATGTGGTTAAAACTGTACACTGTCAAAGCGGGAACAGGGTTGAAAAAAAACACAAAGGTTGTGAGCTAAAAATTCATTTATTTCTCAAAGTAATTTTACGTTTTCATAATCAGTCACAGCATCACTATTTTCACATTACTACTTCTTCTTGAGTTGATGGAGAGCAGGACACCCATAGAATTCCAGGTCTCAAATAGCAGCAAACATGAAGATTCGACGCACCCATGAGATCTTCTCCTTCCCCTTCACGTAGATGATTGTTGAATAATTTAAGCAACCTCACCATATCTTTATTGGATATGACAGGATCATCCCCGTGAATTCTATGGTGGAAATGTGTTAACCACTTCGCTCTCTTCCGTACTTCAGCACACTTCACATACTTGAAAGATCTCGGTGGTGCAATGTTTGCTGAGAATGTGTCTATTACTCCTGCATATTGTGTGTACGCTACGACTGCAACATCTTTAAACAAAAACTGTCTACGCTCATCACCATAGAAACCATGAAGTAAAGAAATAAGCCATTGAAAAGTAACAGCGTCTTGGTTGGCTACGCAACACATACTATTATTATTGATCTTCTCAGCTATACACCCACTACAATACATTTCAATTGATGACAGTCCATCAGTGCGCATTCGAGCCATAGTGCTTAAAGTGGGACTCATACTCTGAAATATGTCGTATGGCAAGTCAAATATGTATCACATAGTAATGGTACAAGTTGTGTAGGGAACACATAGTACTCAAAAGCGTTCACCTGGTGACGACTCTTGATCAATTTCATATAAATATCCGAGATCGCATTACACACATTTCTTGATTTCACCCGCTCAAACACGCTGTAAACAGTAACATTCTCTTTTCCTTCGAATCCGTAACCCTCAAGGTTAATTGTCGTACCATATTAAGGCAGTAACAGCTATAGAATATTTTTTCTAATGTGTGGCTACAACTCTGTTGTTGAACAAGTAGAGTTGTGCAGTCACTATCCCCCTTTAATAGCGATAACTAAAGCATGACCATACTTTGCACACTACACTCACTACCACTCCTCAGAACTATGGCAATACCTTATTCACTGTCATCCGGCACACACTTCAAGGTGAATAACTGAATGACGATGGATTCATAGTGATTATTCAGTTACATAAAGCTAATATGCTGAAAGAGACAAACCGAAGTGCTTGTAATAAAGCATTTTTTGCATTCAGGCCTACATAATATGATATTCCTTTTTGAAAATTCAGTTCCCACACACACGTGTTATAGGATCTAAACAAGGCTGTATCATTAAGTCGCCGTTTCTCGCACATGTAACAAACGAAATATTTGTATGCCACTCTGACAGGATATTTTATTTTTTTCGTAAGAAACTCAGTTTTGCCATCTGAAACAACAGATCTGTCTCGCAGTGATCCTCCTCCTGCTCCAAAGTGTTAAACAGGTACCTGCTTAGCAACATGAACTTAAAAATGCGCTTACACTTCAATAGTTTTACAGTTTCTTCACCCATATGCTCTGCCCGTGAAAATTAACTCCGAATGAACGTACTCCAGTATATTTTGCACTCGGAGTGATTTCTTAGTCGGGGGAATATTAAGTGATCTGGGTGGTGGAACGCACTGACACAAACCCCAACTTGGCGGTCTCAATATATAAAAGACGCCACTCTGTGTTGGCTGGATTTACAAGTATCGAAAATGCCAAAAGATTTCGTTGAAGTGGTGGAATCGATAAACCGAAAAGACTCTAGCGCTTTTTTGCATTGTAATTGCATCCTTTATTCATCGACAAATATGTGATGGCCTTTTTTGCATTCCGAAAACGACACCCATGTGGTGCAAGTGTGACTGTATCAAAATTTTTATGCACCTATAATTGATAGTAACAAATGTTATGCTACTGCTTGAACGTAAAAGTACTGTGGCTTATGTTCCGACATATCACCAGAGGTTTGTGGGAAGTAATCAAACTACTGTTCACGTAAAAAAAAAAAAAAAAGAAGAAGAAGAAGAAAAAAGAAAATTGCGTATCTCTAGTTGTGAGGGAAGGATACATTGACGTGGTGAATTGTGATTTCAACATATTTAGGAATGTATCCGAACGTAAGAGGTGATAGATTCACTTCGTAAACAGCTGCACAATATAGCAATGCAAGGGCCCAACTGGACCTGTTGTACTGTACAAACAGGACGGGCACTACATCTGCATATAAAAAAAAGTCCCCTCATCGGCACCCCTAAGCGTATCCTCGCGTTTTCCTTGTCGGATTATCGACAATGACTTTGATTACAGTCCACCAACATGTATCGGTAATATCTTTCCTACCCTTTCGCACACGGGAGCGTTGTTGATTATCGCATACTGCCGAACGCCCGTGCTTTATAAATGTTATGCTTGTTTGAGAGATCTTAGCAGGATGCAGCACCTTTCTGAAGCACTAACTGGAAAACGGAAACGTCAAATAATTTCCCAGAACTGAAGGGAATCGAGACACGTAGCTGGTGTGAATGTGGCCATACCATAATTTTTTAGGGTGCTGTACACATATAAACGATCGTTCACTGTTCGCCTGAAATGCGTATATGTTGCAGTGTAAAGTTACTGTGGCTTATGTTCCGGCATGTCCAGAGAAAATGGCTGTATGTCCTATCGTGAGGGAGGTATAGATTCAGCACATCAATGGCTGTAAGGGGAATGAAAGATTTTTTTGCATGGAAAATTATGTGCGCTATAAATATTGAGATTCATTCCAGAATCACGGCCGTCAAGAGGAGACATTTCCAGTACATTGCTCGGTGTCAGACTGCAGCAGCAATCCTAATATTTAATTATAGTTACACTGATAACTATGTGCCTGGTTCCCACTATTCTTGTGATTCTGGAGATAGCCATGGAAAGCACAGCAGAAAGCAAGCAAGTCGGGGGCGGAAACAGCGTCTCAGTGGGTGCCATTGTTCCGAGCTGGGTGTCGCCCACCCTTTGTACGCCAGTTCAGAGAGTCCGAGAAAGCCTCTGGCTTATAACAATTTCGCTCGCGGCTCCCCCTTGGTGGATAAACAGTGAACTAATAACCCGTTGGCGCTGAGTCGCCTTTGGGACCGCGTGTGTCACGTGTATACTCTGTGGAAATTTGAGAAGATTCAATACGACGAGTGTTTGCGCTGGGAGTATTGATACTCTTCGAACTCCTACCACTCGGGTCCTCCTGGGATGGGTGTTCGTCCACAGCCGGCTGGCCTTTCTCTGGCTGACATGCGCATCCGTTGGCTGTGGTCATGGGCCGCGTTTATGGCGGCGCTGCACAGCGGCACGGTGAGTACTTGTGATGTATTTGACGATCTGTAGGCCACTTTTGCAGGGTTTAACTGTCAGTGCAACATTCGATCTGTACAAAATAGTTTTCTGCTGATGAAAGTCTCGTCTGCAGAAAAAAAAACTGACAGTGCTTCCACACCGGCAACATCAGTAATTTGGTGGGTAAATTCAGTAAGAGCCAATCAGAATACTCCATTCTTTCACAAGACATACTTTATGCTTGGACATAGGAGCCTCTACAGCAGGCCGGTGTGGCCAAGCAGTTCTAGGCGCTTCAGTCTGGAACCACGCGACCGCTACGGTCGCAGGTTCAAATGCTACCTTGGGCGTGGATGTGTGTGATGTCCTTAGGTTAGTTAGGTTTAAGCAGCTCTAAGTTCTAGGGGACTGGTGACCTCAGATGTTAAGTCTCCAAAGTGCTCAGAGCCGTTTGAACCATTTTTTGAGCCTCTACAGACTGGTCCGAACAAGATGGGGGCAAGGTATCTATGAAAAGTAGTAGTAGCATGTCTTCTTCTTTGTTCAAGTGTTCAACGACAAGCTGAACCACACCATCCATCTCTGGCGTGATGCTGTCCCTCACCCGCCAGTGTGACATAGGACATCTCCAGACCATTAACTGTGGGACATCGAAAATTCCAGCCACGCTACACACACATCAGCCAGCCGTACTGGGCAGGTAAACACGTGTGCGCAGCCGACGCGTCTCGCATGTGGGACGGGATGTCCTGTTAGGATTGCTAGCAAGATGCATCCTGTGCTATTCTGGGAAGTATTGCAACATATTTCTATAGTGTGTCCAGAGGGAGACTTGGCTGTTATTTACATAGACATGTGACGTCAGTATAACATTCGAAGGATTCTAACTGTATACCTAGAAGTAGATGCGACTTTCACCTGCTGGCTGCAGACAGCAGCAACGTAACAGCAGTGGCTCACGCCCCTGCGTTCGTCTCACCGGCGATGGTTCGAGGCTGGCTGGGCCTGCAAAGTGCACGTGCATATTTGGCAGCGTCAGCGTCAGCGTTGGGTGGAGGGATTTTTTTTTATTAGTGAACCTTTGATTAAACTATAGTCTATCAATTTCCCCCACCAATAGGATGCTGAGAATTAAAGAAAAGCTATCCCACCCATGGGATGAACGTCAATTTAATTAATTTGCAAGATTTTTTATATCAACATGGTGTTAGCGTTACAGTAGTTAAGGGGAGGAGGTGGGTGCGTGGGTGATGTGGAGCAGAACAGCAGGTTAAACGCAGAAGACTAAGTTAATTTGCATAGTTTTTTATCTAAAACGCGGTGCAGTAGTTTAAGGGGCTGGAGGTGCGTGACAAAGAAGTGTGTGCCAGAAATAGCGTTCAGAAGCGTGTGAAATTCGAAAAGTGTACTAGAAAATGGTGGGAGGACATAACTAATTACTTTATTTAATATCAAAGGTGGAACAACAGTTTATGGGGATGCGGGTGATGTGGAAAACCCCTTAACAGAACAATAGGTTAAGTGCTGACAAAGTGCCAAACATTAAGCTAAGACACCCAGAGTACAGTGTCGAACATTAGGTTATGCAACATGTTTGCCCCCATTTAATTACTTCTTACAAGACCTACATTTCTCCAAGCAGCAGAGAATGATGAGCAAGAGAAATACAATCCCCGCAAACTTCGTCTCCACCACAGAGCCACCAATTTTTATATATTCAATACACTACCTTGAATCCCATAAATTGTTTAAATAAACAATATTCCACACATTGTCTAAATTGTTCGTACAGTATTCCATACACTGCAGTTGATTTCCTGACAAATTCTTTAACAAAATAAATAAACTATATTCCATAGACTGACATAAATAATTAATCAATATTCTATACATTGTCTAAATTGTCTTAACAATATTCCATAAACTGCAATCGAATTCCTTCCAAATGACCGACTAATGGAGTCTTTTTCCCGCCAATTTCCGGGACGGAGAGTGTTAGGGGAGAGGGTTTACCAAAGGGGTAGGGGTTAATTAATTGACCAATTTAATTATGTAGTCAATCAAACTGATAAGACTGAGAGGTGCTATTCCACTAACTCATACCTGGAAGTGTGCCTGTAACAGCGAGGGGGAGGGGATGGGTTGGAGGTTTCCTGAGGGGGTTGGGGGGGGGAGGAGGGCGTTGGGGGAACAATAGGTTAAGGACATGTCTATCAAAAGGAAGGAACCTTTTAGCAGAACAGTAGGTTAAGGTCCTGTCAATCAAAGGAGAACAATAGGTTAATGATTTGTCAATCAAAGGAGAACAATAGGTTTGCCTCTGAGTACATGCCTGCCCCTGATGTAGTTAACCTGCACTAACAAAATGTGCTGGTACCTCTGTTGCCCATCTACTGAGAAGGGAATTATAATGCACTCTTTTAGGTTCGTTGATGTTAAGTTTTCATCTGGGAACAAAGCAATTCCGGGAAAATAGGGAAGTTTTGTCCCACGTATGTGACGAGTACTGCACAACCTTAGGGCTAAGTTTCCCGTATAAATATCATGCTAAAATTGGCTTTCAGAGACAATGACAGAAAAAACATTGCAACACCAAAAAGAAGTTTTGCGACATAAACGAAAGTTGGTAGGTGTGTGTCTACATCTGACAGATGATGTCTATTCAAATTTCGTTGCTAGTTGTGTAAAACTGGTGTTAGTAGCGCCACTAGGAAGATACAAATTGGGTTTGCTTTAAATACACGCTGCAATGGGCGTGAACGTTACTTACCTTTGAGATTGGACGTGGTGAGTTGTTGTTAGCCAAGAATGCCTTTTAAGCGACAAAGATGCCATTATCAACACCTCACTGAGTTTGAATGAGGTGTGTAGTAGGGATACGATAAGCTGTATGTTCCTTCTACGATACTGCAGAAAGACTTCGCACGAATCTAACTGTTGTACACGACTGCTGACAGAGGTGGTCACGAGAAGACCGGGCTCCAGATGGTCACATGACACTACCGAGTGGGAAGACTGCTGTGTTTGGCTATGGCTCTGGCGCATCGTACTGCATCCGAAACAGCAATTCGAGCAGCAGTTGCCACCATAGTGACACAACAAACTGTTACAAATCGGTCACTTCAAAGACGGTTCCGAGATAAACGCCCTGTAGCGTGCGTTCCGCAGTCCCAAAACCACCGCCATTTGCTACTTCAGTGATGTCAAGCGATAGTTCATTGTGGAGCAAGGCAGAAGTCTGTTGTGTTTTCCGATAAAAGCTGGTTCTGCCTCGGTGCCTGTATGGCCGTGTGTTGATTAAAAGGAGGCCAGTTGAGGGCCAACAACCAAGCTGTCTGGGTGCTAGACACACCTGGAGTTATGGTCTGGGTTGCTATTTCGTATGAGAGCAGGCGCACTCTAGTTGTTGTCCTACGCACCCTGACTGCAAATTTGGACGTCAGTCCGGTGATTCGACCTGTTGTGCTGCTCTTCATGAACAGCATTCAGGGGATGTATTCCAACAGGATTACGCTCGCCCACATACCGCTGTTGTAACCCAGCATGCTCTACAGAGTGTCGACATATTGCCTTGGGCTGCTCGATTACGAGATTGTCTCCAAACAAGCACATATGGGACAATATCGGATGACAACTCCAGCATCATCCACAACCAGCATCAACCGTCCCTGTATTGATCGACCACGTGCAACAGACACTGGACTCCATCCCACAAACCGAACTGACATCGGCACCTTTACAACACAGTGGTTGCATTCAACATTCTGGCGATTACAGCGGTTATTAATGTACCAGCATTTCACATTTGCAGTTGATTATCTCGAGGTTCCGATCCTGCAAAATAATTGCTTACATATGTTACCTAGATAAATATACTCTAGAAATTTCATTACCTTACATTAAGTACTTTTTGGTGATACAGGTTTTTTCCGTCACTGTAGCTGTAGTAGATCTCTCCTCACCTCATCAAATAATGGATTATTCTAAGGTCCTCGTGGTACATTAGGTAAGTTTTTGCATCCTCTGTCAAACGTAATTCCGCCATTTCCATCAGCTTCTCTTTTGTCCAACAACCCAGATTTGTACCTGTCAACAGATCAGCTGCAAACTCTAATACATCTTCTGCTATCTTGCCTGAAAAAGGAACTAACAACTAGCAGTTGTTGAATCTAGGAGGGGAACAGTTAATTTACACGAGGCTGTGTCCTCTTTCACAGCATGTAACTGCTTTTGCATGATTGTATCATGCAATCTCAGTTAAACTGCCCGATTCAAACAAAACTTAACCATTTCCCGAGTTGCAACCATCTGTCTTTGTATAGCAAGTTAGGTCAACTTCACGACGCTTAATCTAGCAATATCGTAACACAAATTTTCCGACTAAGCGCTAGCCATGCACACTCTTCACACTACCTATTATAATGTCCTTATTTTCTACACGTGGACCAAAGAAACTGCAGTGATTACGTTCAGTATGACACATGCTGACATAATCTTCCCTCGTATTTCCTTATAGGCCTCCAGATTAGTGCCCTCACAGTTTTTACAAACTTCACTTTCAAATGAATCTGCTAAGCCAATCGGCCTGCCATCGCGCGATACTTGAAAGCACTGAGAGGAAAAATAGTTTTTCTTCATAGTTTTACTTCACTCACCCCACTGCAGTGATAATTTTGTAGGCTACCCCACGAAGCAGTGCAGTGCCAGGTCGTGGCAGTCGGTAATCCAGGTCACCGCGTCGACAATGTTCCAGGCCTGATAGAGGTGGCGGGGCCTAGTACGTGGTAAGTAAGCTTGCTTCAGTGCCGGAATGGACGCTTTCGTCATATCAGCTCAGCGCCTCTCCAGTGGAATGTGGTAGGCAGCGTTTCGGCTCGCCTGCAGGCAGGCTACAGACGCCCATTTGCAAAGGTAGTGGCTTACCATTTTACTGATAATGTTAAAGCTAGAGCCTGTGACAGCATTATCATATAAATTGCCCAGCATGGTACCAAAAGAACTGAAACAGAGAACTTGTATAAGAAGATCCGTCCGCAGCTCGTGGTCTAGTGGCTACCGTTGCTGCCCCTGGATCACGGGGTTCCGGTTCGATTCCTGGCCGGATTGGGGATTTTCTCTACCTAGGGACTGGGTGTTTGTGTTGTCCTCATCATTTCATAATCATAATCATCATTCGTAACAGTGGCTGGATTGTACTGTGAAAAAAAAATGGATTGTGTCAAAATTGACAAAATTGTCAAAATTGTGTCAAAATTGGGACCTTGTACGGGCACTGATGACCGCGCAGTTGAGCGCCCCATAAACCAAACATCATCATCATCATAATCATCATCATCATAAGAAGATCCGACATTAAAGTCACAGGCTACACAAGTTTATCAGGGTTTACCGTAGTATCCATAACTATCACAAGTAAAATATGGGGTACTTCCTTTAAAAAAGCCACAGTTGAATCCTCCTGCATTGTAAATTAAATGAACTAGTTTCCAGAATGAGATTTTCACTCTGCAGCGGAGTGTGCAGATTAAAACTGTGTGCCGGACCGAGACTCGAACTCGGGACCTTTGCCTTTCGCGGGCAAGTGCTCTACCAACTGAGCTACCCAAGCACGACTCACGCCCCGTCCTCACAGCTTTACTTCTGCCGGTACCTCGTCTCCTACCCTCCAAACTTTGCAGAAGCTCTCCTGCGAACCTTGCGGAACTAGCACTCTTGAAACAAAGGTATCCTTTTCCTTTCTTCCTTTTCGTTTTGTTTTTAAATACAACGAAATTACGCTTCACTGTTTAAAAGTAAGAGAAGGCAGTAATTCATGTAATTACGCTTGATACTACACAAAACGATGATTGCATGTAAGTGTCATGAGTACGCGAGACACCACTCTCATTAATAAAGTGTTCACTGTTAATTACCTGTAATCCATTAGTCTCAGAGGCTTCAGGATTCATTCCCATCATAAGAAATTCTCCTACACATGGGCTACAGCTTTCTTACCTTCGAAGGGTATTACTGTTGTCGAATGTTGTGGCTTTGTCATTTGTTGAAAATCTAGGATTGCCCTAATTTCGAAAATTAGGCGTCAAAAAACTTCAGTTTAAGTGATCAGGACAATACATTAATCCCAATCTACTGTTTGCATGCAGTCTCTTGTGAATAGGAGGCTATTATAACATCCAATTCTCACTAAAAATGCCTTTAGAAATATTTAACTAATACAGAATCCTAAGAAAGATTCAAACTGTAGAAGAGATTAAGACCTAAACGAAAACAATCACAGGTTGATTTCATTAATGATCTGGTAAATCTGATAGACAAATTTCCCCCGAAAAAGTAATTTTCTCCACGATTCAGATCTGACCGACGTATTGTTAAGGTAAAGGACCACAAGATAAAACGGGCCACATAATTTTTAGATTTCTGCGGATCAATTTAGTGAAACAGTCCATACATATCGTGTTCGCTGAAAAGGAAGCCAGGAGCTATAGTGTTGAAGCTTACTCCGCCGCCATGCATCCAGAAGAAGTGGACCTTCATCCTGCAGAGGCTCTGGACAGAATGAGCAACTTAAAAGCCAGAGAGCCTCCATGGTCCCCCTACCTGTAACGCCACAGGAGATTCAGTACTGTCTCCCTGGTCAAGTTGGCAGCAAGGAATTACTTTTTACGACTGGTATCATTCCACAGTGTCTCCATTGAGGAAATGAAACTCAGGTACACAGCCTACCAAGGCCCACTCTGAAACAGTTTCTAGTTGTGGTCATTCCGTTTTTGGTACATCGTGAAGACTGGTGTGAAGTCTGCTGTCATCTTAGTTACAGCATGTGTTGGACTTGATTACATGAAGTCAGACGTGTACGGAAAATAAATAAATAGGAATTGGGTCTCATCTCCAGAAGATGCGCGCTATTTCGATGAACGGTTTGCGTCCATTTCCGCAAGCAGCCTTTCGCCAGCGCACATGCTTTTGTGGTGAGTATCTACATCTACATCCATACTCCGCAAGCCACCTGACGGTGTGTGGCGGAGGGTACCTTGAGTACCTCTATCGGTTCTCCCTTCTATTCCAGTCTCGTATTGTTCGTGGAAAGGAGGATTGTCGGTATGCCTCTGTGTGTGCTCTAATCTCTCTGATTTTATCCTCATGGTCTCTTCGCGCGATATACGTAGGAGGGAGCAATATGCTGCTTGACTCCTCAGTGAAGGTACGTTCTCTAAACTTGAACAAAAGCCCGTACCGACCTACTGAGCGTCTCTCCTGCAGAGTCTTCCACTGGAGTTTATCTATCATCTCCGTAGCGCTTTCGCGATTACTAAATGATCCTGTAACGAAGCGCGCTGCTCTCCGTTGGATCTTCTCTATCTCTTCTATCAACCCTATCTGGTATGGATCCCACGCTGCTGAGCAGTATTCAAGCAGTGGGCGAACAAGCGTACTGTAACCTACTTCCCTTGTTTCCGGATTGCATTTCCTTAGGATTCTTCCAATGAATCTCAGTCTGGCATCTGCTTTACCGACGATCAACTTTATATGATCATTCCATTCTAAATCACTCCTAATGCGTACTCCCAGATAATTTATGGAATTAACTGCTTCCAGTTGCTGACCTGCTATATTGTAGCTAAATGATATGGGATCTTTCTTTCTATGTATTCGCAGCACACTCGTGCGCTCATGTCCTCATTCTCGTCTCTACCACTCTGATGGCTCAGTAACTGCTTATTTATTTCGTTCCGATTAGTTCACTCTCTCGATAATCCAGTAATTTTTCCTAAAGGGTGGCACGAAAGCGCATTGTTATTTTCTTGTGTGTTTTATGTAGTCTCTTCCCAGTGGATAGCGTGTTTGTGCCAGTAGTAGTCCAGCAATGTGGATTCGTAGCCATTTCCATGTTGTGAAGACTGGATCACCATTTACTGTGCGTTTGGGATCAATATACAGACAATGGATTCAGTTATACCACTTCTGTTATTCTTCTGCAGCGTTCCATCTGTCACAAACAGGTAGCGCCACTATCACGTTAGGAGTAAAATTTGTTAAAAGATGCAGTGGAACATTCTATTTGCCAATGGTCGCTTTGAGTGTGGTGCGTCGACATTTGGGTTAAGACAACAAGCATGCAGCATTATTGCGAGACTGGCTAGAACTGGCTAACCTTTCTCAGCGCGAATTTCCAGTGCAGCAGTAATGCACAGCACAGTCAAGTCGATGTCACCATCATCGGGGTTTCTGTGGTGTTGTGAGTACGCGTCTAGGAGCGGCGCATTGACACAAGAAGTGCCCTGATATCTGGTATAAATAACCATTGATTTTGTAGCAGATTCATCCACAGTCCAGCAGTACCACCAGCAGCTATGCCAGATGAGGGGACGACATAGAGCTGCCACTAGGTTTGAGTCTTACTTCCCGCACTAAATCCGCCACTGGACTTGTTTCCGTAGTGCAGCGGGCCTTGTGGTCCACTCCATCAGGAGGTCGCCGCCCAGGCACAGTAGCCACCCTACGACAACGTGATGGGTCTGCCGCTTGCCACTCGTCTTGGCCGCCTGGTTGCAGCCATACGCTACCTCTACAAGACCCAGCAAATGCCACTGACATCAGTGCTGTGGTTCACACAACATAGCCATGGGCCAGACGTCAGAAAAGCAGGGCGCCAGCAAATGTTGCTGCCAGCTGGACAGATGCTAGCCAGCAGATGACCGACTACCGGTCCACTCCCGTGGGGCACGTACGTGGTCGCCTTCCCATCACGCTACAGAACCAATGTATAAGTTGGAAATAAAATGTTAATTTTGACAGTCGCTTCTTCCTCGGCCTCACTGGCCTGCCATCCACTGTCACTCCTCAGCAAGCCAGTCTCCTGACAACAACGGCTCATGCCACTCCCATTGTCAGCTATTAAGTGGTTACAGAAGTATTGGCATCACCTTCAGTGGACAGTGGAGGATGCATCCTCCGTGCAGGATGATGTCTGGACAATGACCTGCAGCACCATCGCCATGAGGTGAATGGAGAAACGGTTTGTTATATTTTATGTGTGTGAAATGTTCAAATGTGTTTGAATTCCCAAGGGACCAAACTGCTGAGGTCATCGGTCCCTAGACTTACCTAGCCTGAATTTCGTGGAAACAATAAAGAACACTATTTAGAGTATGTGAGCTGTTCACAGTATAATCTGCTTGGGTACTGTGCACTATGTGCTGAATCTGCATCTGCAACTTGTTTTATGTGCCATCATTTTGGTCATGTTGTGAAGCAGTATAGTGATACGAGATGATTTGTAACAAGGTGCAAGATGTAATTATTTTCTCTTTCCCGGTTAGTAATCATCGCTGATTTTAATTGCGTATGAATGAAGGATAAAGGTGTTACAATAGCAGAGTCCGATACACAGAGTTCCACTGCACTGGAGGGTGAGGCAGTTAATCAGTTAGCGCGATGGAGAGCAGAAAATTCGGTCTTGCTTAATAAGCTTGCAGCTAGAGATGAAGAGTTAGTTTTGCTTAGGGCACAGATCCACCTGCCGCTAACGTAGTCACACTCTCTTCTAGAAGGTCATCTGAGGATTTGATGTCATTCGCAGAAGACCTGACAACCTCAGCAACTGTCGGAGGTTGGTCCAATAACCACTTGCTGCAGATAGCCGTATTACGTTTAACTGAAGTGGCAAAGACTGTTGAATAACATGGAGACATTTAAGCAGTGGAAAAAGGGGCTTCTGCAGACCTATAAGAAATATAATAGCGTGAGACACTTTTGGGAGCAGTTGAGAGCTATTACAAAGAGGGAAGGGTCAGGCGTGGTATATTTTGCCAAAGAAGAAGAAAAAATGAATGTATGAAGGTGTGAACTGACTCAGAATGATGAAGCGAATAAAGTTTTGCTGCATGAGACTGAGCAGGGAGTTGCCTTGTTAAACGAGGTATTGTACATGTACGGGAGAAGGATGGCAGAAAGGAGGTACCCATAAATATTGACAATTTTTGCGCTGAAGAACTACATTTGACAAAGGGGATGTTGAAGCAAGACTGGAGATTCTGGAGGAGGAGAATTGCCACACAGAAGGTGTGTTCCATAAACAGCTACAGAGCACCACTGAGATTGGATTACATAGGAAGTGGAGCATGTAAAGGCAGTGGAGAGAACACAGACGGAGGAGTTATTGATGGAATTTGAGAATTTGTCTTTTCCTCAGGGTATGTTGCCTGCGAGACCCACAACACAACACAAAATTCCAACAGGGAATGAAGAACCACTGTACTGCAATCCACTTGCAACTGATTCTGGAGGAGTTTATTGCCCAGCAGTTGGTTGATGGAGTAATTAAAGGAGAGTAATAGTCCACGGGGAGCAGGAATTGTGATTGTGCCTAAAACATTACAAACAATTCCAAGAAATACAGATTTGGGTATGATTACAGCCATCTTAATAGTAAGACTATAACAGATGCATACCCCATACACAATATCACAGAGGCCATTGATAATTTGGGGCAGTGCTGGAATTCCTTTACCACGGCTTTAAGAAGTGAATGCCATCTATTGGAAATGGTTCTGGGGGACCAACCGAAGATAGCTTTGTCGTTATCCTCTGGCCATTACCAGCATTGGAGGATGCCATTCGGGCTGAAAAATGTTCCTGTGATATTTCAGAATTTTTTGGAAAGAGTGTTGAAGGAGTTGAAGCCTTGCCAGTGTCTGGTTTACCTGGATGATATAATTGTGTTCTCAAGGGACATGGAAGAACACTGGAAGCGTTTGAGAGAAGTATTTAAGAGGTTATGGACTGCACACCTGATGCTGACTATGAAGAAGTGTCATTTTGCATTGGATGAAGTAAATTACTTACGGCACGTAATTGGCAAAGATGGAGCAAGAACGAATCCGAGACTGGTACAGGCAGTGCGAGATTTTCCGGTGTTGAAGATGAATAAAGAACTACAGTCATTCTTGGGAGTCTTGAATTATTATAGTAAGTTTATGAGGGGGTTTCCTAAGACAGCGTGACCACTCACGTAACTATTGACAAAAGATGTGAAATATGTGTGGACAGAGGAATTTAAGGAAGTGTAAACGAACCTGTGGCAGAAGTACCACACACATTGAGATCAAGGAAGTAGCAGATGTATTTTTATTGTGGTTCTTGATGGTTGGTTGGTTTGGGGAAGGAGACCAGACAGCGAGGTCATCGGTCTCATCGGATTAAGGAAGGACGGGGAAGGAAGTCGGCCGTGCCCTTTGAAAGGAACCGTCCCGGCATTTGCATGGAGCGATTTAGGGAAATCACGGAAAACCTAAATCAGGATGGCCGGACGCGGTATTGAACCGTTGTCCTCCCGAATGCGAGTCCAGTGTGTAACCACTGCGCCACCTCGCTCGGTCTCTTGATGATTATTTAGGATATTATGTGTGGGGTACCAGAAGTAGTATGTTAAGGAGGAACGTATAAACTTTTTTACTGGAATATAGGTTCTTTAGTTTTACTTTTATGAAAGATGCTGACTGGTGAAAGCAGACATTTTGAGAGCAATGAGGATGGTAGTCCCTGTCCTGTGCTGTACACTGAGAACGAGGATGGAAGGATGCTAGTTGTGGTGATGCTTTACCTCTTCACCTGGGCCGAAGTGGGGGTGCTGCACAACCAACATCTGGAGGGAAGAGTTCTGTCTGCCAGTTAAGAGGATGTGATGATTGCTAATCATTAACTGATGCTGAGTTTAGTGTGTAACACATGGGAATTCCAGAATGAAATAAGGGTGCTAGAGAAAGTGTTTCCTGATTTGTAGCAGGTAGCCATGAACAGGGGAGTACTTACGGAAGTACGAGAAATCACATGAAGAATATAAGCAGTGGCAAGGACAAATGCAGCAAATAATGGAGGTGGTGTCGCACTCACTTAAATGGCAGAAGAGAGGTGGGATGGACGCTGAGAAGGGTTTTGAAGACTGTGTTTGGAACAGCGGATGCTGCTGACATAAGGAAACTGAACTGTGCAATGTAAGCAGTGAAGGAGTTGCCCGAGGATAATAAGTCAGTGGTGAAGTGGCATACCAAGCAGATAGCAAGTCTGGAGAGCAGAATGTTAAACAACATGTGTATGCTCTAAAGCTGAAAAGCAAGGTGATGGACTACGTGAAGGTATCACAGGACACTATGAACTCGGATCCGGGGGAAATGCAAGCATGAGTTGAAATACTGTATACAAGAGTCACCATGACAAAACTACTGCAATCATTAGTAGAGAGCAGCTGGGACATGAGAGTGGAGATTACAAAATGTCTGGTGGGCAGGTATCTGGGTACTTTCTGCCTCTCAATATATCTGAGACACGGAACCATCCCTTCAGTGACACTACAGTGAAAATGATATGCGACGGATTTTAAATGTGAATGACAAGAAATGTGGCTTTGTCTAGTGAAACTGAAGACAAAAGATTGTGTTTTTATTCCAAGATGGCTCCTATTATTCTTACACAGATAACTAAAATTAATAAATGTGATCAAGAGTTTTCTCTACGTAAATAACAGCTAGAATTCAACATCATGGCAAATTTATTTCTAAAAGACATGAATTACACTACTGGCCATTAAAAATGCTAGACCACGAAGATGACGTACTACAGACGCGAAATTTAACCGACAAGGAGAAGATGTTGTGATATGCTTTTCAGAGCATTTACACAAGGCTGGCGCCGGTGGCGACACCTACAACGTGCTGACATGAGGAAAGTTTCCAACCGATTTCTCGTACACAAACACCAGTTGGGAGGAGAAATGCGTACCATCACGTTTCCGACTTTGATAAAGGTCAGATTGTAGCCAATCGCGATTGCGGTTTATCGTATCGCGACATTTCTGATCGCTTTGGTCGAGATCCAATGACTGTTAGCAGAATATGGAATCGGTGGGTTCAAGAAGGTAATACGGAACGCCGTGCTGTATCCCAACGGCCTCGCATCACTAGCAGTCGAGATGACAGGCATCTTATCCGCATGGCTGTAACGGATCGTGCAGCCACGTCTCGATCTCTGAGCCAACAGATGGGGACGTTTGCAAGACAACAGCCATCTGCACGAACAGTTCGACGACGTTTGCAGCAGCGTGGACTATCAGCTCGGAGACCGTGGCTGTGGTTACCCTTGACCCTGCATCATAGACAGGAGCGCCTGCGATGGTGTACTCAACGACAAACCTGGGTGCACGAATGGCAAAACGTCATTCTTTTTTCTGATGAATCCAGGTTCTGTTTACAGCATCATGATAGTCACATCCGTGTTTGGCGACTTCGCCGTGAACGCACATTGGATGCGTCTATTCGTCAGCGCCATACTGGCGTATCACCCGGCGTGATGGTATGGGGTGCCATTGGTTACATGTCTCTGTCGCCTCTTGTTCGCATTGACGGCACTTTGAACAGTGGACGTTACATTTCAGATGTGTTACGACCCGTGGCTCTGTCCTTCATTCGATCCCTGCGAAACCCTACATTTCAGCAGGATAATGCACGATCGCATGTTGCAGGTCCTGTACGGGCCTTTGTGGATACAGAAAATGTTCGACGGCTGCCCTGCCCAGCACATTCTCCAGATCTCTCACCAACTGAAAACGTCTGGTCAATGGTGGCCGAGCAACTGGCTCGTCACAATAAGCCAGTCACTACTCTTGATGAACTGTGGTATCGTGTTGAAGCTGCATGGGCAGCTGTACCTGTACACACCATCCAAGCTCTGTTTGACTCAATGCCCAGGCGTATCAAGGCCGTTATTACGGCCATAGGTGGTTGTTCTGTTGTTTCTCAGGATCTATGCACCCAAATTGCTTGAAAATGTAATCACATGTCAGTTCTAGTATAATACATGGATCAACACAACACATCGATTATATTCTCCCTTGTGTTCAAAATGTGACATGTCTGATAGACAGTTGACAAAAACGAAGGGTGGTGACTTGACTAATTCTCACTTTAAAAAATGGATAGCGCGATGAGCTGTACCCTGAAAAAAAATTTCCACAATGCGCCTAAGTTCTGCAGCGACTGATGCTGCTGGGAGCACACGATGAAGTAAGAGAATATCACTCTAAAGATTCCTAGTGCTGGTGCTGTGGATTGCTCACCCTGTGCATGTAGAAATCTCTAGATGCAGTGCCCAGTATGCCTCAGTGTCGGGTTTAGCGGTGGACCTCTGTCTCCTGCTCTCGTTCTGATCCGCCTTCGCGTCCATATATCTTCTCCAAGACTGAGTCGACTGCTCCACTCCATGGTTTGCGATCGTATCTCAGCTTTCTCACATTATATTCAAGTTCACCGATAGTTCGATGTGAAGTTTACGTCAAAAAGGTAAACTAACCAATTGAAAGCTGGTAAAGCACTCCAGCACCAATCATGTATCAGTTCCTTCCATGAGATGGGAAAAAACTGTTCCTCCAAGCCTAACAAGTCTTGAGACATCAAACAAGCGTCTGCTACTACGTTTTATGGCATCATGGGACCGTGTCCCAATGAACACACAGTTATGTTCTGGAGCTGGGAAACAGTGTAGCTCATGATTCTATGTGACCACAAAAGACGCCACAACTGTGTCGGACACCCAGTGTCGGCCTCTTGCGGTGTCGTTCCATTTCGCTTGCTCCAGAGAAATGTTTCCGCCGATCTAGCTAACATTAATCTTCTAGGAAGCTTCCCAGAAAAATGCATGAGGATCCCTGCAAAAATGCAGAAATGCGCTTCACCTTGGCTGGGAAAAATTGGCACACCCTCAGTCCGTGACAGCGTGATGAAAGCAGTCATAAAGTTTTTCCAGTGGCCTCTGGGACAATACACTGTGGCCCTGCTCTGGGCTCTCTGCTTTCTATGGCGCCGGCCTGGATCTCCCTTCACTCTCTCTGTGCCTGCGACTTGTTTTATTCTCAGAGATGGTACCACTAAGCCTCACATGCCACAGCCATGACCCTCCACCAAACAAACGTTCGGCACCTCGACTTCAAATGACTTGAAGCATCTAGCTACCATTAAATTCAGAATCACAAGCACTGCCAACCCTCTCTAATGGTCCCATTGATCATAAGGCCTGTAATTGTCTGTTCGATTGAATAAGTAAAATGGGAGAAAGGTGGGTCAAAAAGATCTGCTGTCTTTCAAAACCCTTCACTCGCAAAGCATTTTTGCATGGGACTTGTTCCACTTAAATTAGGGTAGTTGGGAATGTATGAGCAATAATTTGAGCTGTAGATATTTGATCACATATCAGCTACTAACAACAAAAAATAACAAAGGAAAGGGGACAACTTTGTTAACCGCAAAAAGACGAAACATGATGAACCAACAATAAACACACAAATATTAACTGCTGAATATGGGCTGAAGACTGTGCTGGATGTTGTTGGCATCTGATAGGACTATATGGTCTCTGCAAGTATCACTGTCACACAGTTAGACAATCAAAACTTAAATTAAATACATTCAGCTGACAAAACCTAACTCATTTACTGAGGCCATAGAAGAAACGTCTAAAAAATTTTAAATGATAAGAATTTCTGTACTTCCACAAAAATATGGTCTCCCTGATTGTAATTCCAAGAAACAGGTCTTTTAATTGACTTAACGCCTTGCAGTCAGTAATCTCCTCTCGTCAACACTCATTCATTCATGAGAAATGCAGTAACTAGTGAAACAAGTGTGTATCTAATACCAATATTTAGAAATGTTTAAGGCCTACAGTAAATCATGGAGTAACTGGACAAAGAATTATACCAATAAATGTGAATTTAACTGGAAATGTGACATGTGTCGAATGTGACATGTGGCAAAAATAAGTTCAAGTGGATAACTGAGTAAATATCTACTGTGAATTATAGTGTGTAAACAGAAAGCTAAACATGAAAGTTACAAAGACCTACAAACATATTTGTGTTAGATATGTGTCAGACATTGTATCACAAAAATAGAACATTAACTTTGAAACGAGTACCTTAATAAATGGTATGTAGATTGAATGCAAATATTAAATGCTCATGAGAACAACACAACGAATGTATGATGTCAGTGGAGACAACAAAATGAATACGCAGAGCATATGTGTCAAGTGCGGTCATCCTGTGCAAACCTAAGAACAGTGTAAATTGTTACAGCATTAAGAATAAGAATAAGACAGTATAGAAAAGTACAATTGTTACATACGATTGTTCACAGTTTTAGTCGAAGATTTTCTGATGACATTTGAGTGAGGTGAGAAGTGACTGTCTCAGGGTCTCGTAATGTGTTGTGTGTGTTGTTTTGGGGAAGGAGACCAGACAGCGAGGTCATCGGTCTCTTCGGATTAGGGAAGGACGGGGAAGGAAGTCGGCCGTGCCCTTTGAAAGGAACCATCCCGGCATTTGCCTGGAGCGATTTAGGGAAATCAGGGAAAATCTAAATCAGGATGGCCGGACGCGGGATTGAACTGTCGTCCTCCAGAATGCGAGTCCAGTGTTTAACCAATGCGCCATCTCGCTCGGTCAGGGTCTGGTAATCATAGCACTGAAAGTGTCTTGCGACTTCACATTACACTGCACAGGACACTCACTTTAAGTTTAGTGGAGAATCTTGGTTGCAGTTGTTGGGTAGGTTTATTGTTAGAGGCTTGGTGTGCAATGGCAAGGATCTCCTTGCAGTTTTGTCTCTGGCAGTACCAGACATACTTCGTTACTGTCAAAGGCAGCATTGGACAAAACGTGTTGGCAGCCCAGTTTAATGGATTGGTAATTATGACAGTTTACAGTTGTATTGGCTCCACGAAATTGTTTTCTGATACGATTCTGTCTCTTACGTGCATCTTGCAGTTGACCTTCTTTGTTGTGAAGGCTCAGAAGGTTGACAGTGCGTTAAACGTGGCGGTGTGATGAGCAATATACTTTCAGAAAGAAGAAAGGAGTAACAGAACACGCATGTTGTCGCTATTCAAATACCAGTTCATATAAGTTGGTCCTGATCGGTTCCATTTGCATGGTCCACGCCTGGGAAAAAAATGTAGATGCGTGTTGCAGGTAATCTCATGGCACAGAACTGCGTTTGGCTACAGCCTGGTTGAAGGTAACAAGTCACTGGTACTCGATCATCAAGATGGAATTTGCAGATGTTGATTACAGAGAAATATAACCATAGTGAGTCACCTGATAGACGGTCTGCTAAGAAGGTGCGCTTTGAAAACTTCCACATCGCCACATCTTATCTTCCGGCAATGCGCCTACATCCCAGTAACGTGCATCTCCTACAACTAGTTGCTTCGTAAGCTTACATTTAACTATTCCCTCCATCATTAAGTAACAGTTCTCTTATTGTAATATACACGAACCAAACGTGAAATTATAGTTACGACACTACGGCGTATCTGCACGGATCCTCTATGGATATATTTCATTGTGGTGGCATGTACAATCGGTTAACAGCGCCACAACTTGTGGACATACACAAAAACACCAACAGTGATACCTAAATTTTATAATCTAGCGTCAAGCTGACGTAAACATACAATATATTCACACCAAACGTATTGCTGCTGACTAAAACTTTTGAGAGTTTAAATGTTTTCATACCTTTTAACCCTGGGTATTCATGTCTTGTGTGGGTCTAGATGAACCAGTTGACGATGGGCTTGGTTTTGCACGGCAGTTGTCTGGGCTCAATCACGTGGTGGTACATAACAAACATGATCTACTTCAGTATGACTCATTACTTAATTTGTCTCTCTGAAACTCATGGTTGTGCGGTAATGACCTGATACAGTTTCTCTCACATGCAAAATTATAATGCGATATGCTCATGTCTCGTCCGATCGTTAGTACACAAAGATACAGGGTGTTTCAAAAATGACCGGTATATTTGAAACGGCAATAAAAACTAAACGAGCAGCGATAGAAATACACCGTTTGTTGCAATATGCTTGGGACAACAGTACATTTTCAGACAGACAAACTTTCGAAATTACAGTAGTTACAATTTTCAACAACAGATGGCGCTGCGGTCTGGGAAACTCTATAGTACGATATTTTCCACATATCCACACCATAT
The DNA here is from genome assembly GCF_023864345.2 of Schistocerca serialis cubense. Lineage (NCBI taxonomy): Eukaryota > Metazoa > Arthropoda > Insecta > Orthoptera > Acrididae > Schistocerca > Schistocerca serialis. The sequence goes on along the minus strand of NC_064640.1, from coordinate 987,238,926 downwards.
AGATCAATACAAGTATGCATCTATCCATGAGGGCCAATCCACTCCTACAGGGTGTTTCAAAAATGACCGGTATATTTGAAACGGCAATAAAAACTAAACGAGCAGCGATAGAAATACACCGTTTGTTGCAATATGCTTGGGACAACAGTACATTTTCAGGCAGACAAACTTTCGAAATTACAGTAGTTACAATTTTCAACAACAGATGGCGCTGCGGTCTGGGAAACTCTATAGTACGATATTTTCCACATATCCACCATGCGTAGCAATAATATGGCGTAGTCTCTGAATGAAATTACCCGAAATCTTTGACAACGTGTCTGGCGGAATGGTTTCACATGCAGATGAGATGTACTGCTTCAGCTGTTCAATTGTTTCTGGATTCTGGCGGTACACCTGGTCTTTCAAGTGTCCCCACAGAAAGAAGTCACAGGGGTTCATGTCTGGCGAATAGGGAGGCCAATCCACGCCGCCTCCTGTATGTTTCGGATAGCCCAAAGCAATCACACGATCATCGAAATATTCATTCAGGAAATTAAAGACGTCGGCCGTGCGATGTGGCCGGGCACCATCTTGCATAAACCACGAGGTGTTCGCAGTGTCGTCTAAGGCAGTTTGTACCGCTACAAATTCACGAAGAATGTCCAGATAGCGTGATGCAGTAATCGTTTCGGATCTGAAAAACGGGCGAATGATTCCTTTGGAAGAAATGGCGGCCCAGACCAGTACTTTTTGAGGATGCAGGGACGATGGGACTGCAACATGGGGCTTTTCGGTTCCCCATATGCGCCAGTTCTGTTTATTGACGAAGCCGTCCAGGTAAAAATAAGCTTCGTCAGTAAACCAAATGCTGCCCACATGCATATCGCCGTCATCAATCCTGTGCACTATATCGTTAGCGAATGTCTCTCGTGCAGCAATGGTAGCGGAGCTGAGGGGTTGCCGCGTTTGAATTTTGTATGGATAGAGGTGTAAACTCTGGCGCATGAGATGATACGTAGACGTTGGCGTCATTTGGACCGCAGCTGCAACACGGCGAACGGAAACCCGAGGCCGCTGTTGGATCACCTGCTGCACTAGCTGCGCGTTGCCCTCTGTGGTTGCTGTACGCGGTCGCCCTACCTTTCCAGCACGTTAATCCGTCACGTTCCCAGTCCATTGAAATTTTTCAAACAGATCCTTTATTGTATCGCTTTTCGGTCCTTTGGTTACATTAAACCTCCGTTGAAAACTTCGTCTTGTTGCAACAACACTGTGTTCTAGGCGGTGGAATTCCAACACCAGAAAAATCCTCTGTTCTAAGGAATAAACCATGTTGTCTACAGCACACTTGCACGTTGTGAACAGCACACGCTTACAGCAGAAAGACGACGTACGGAATGGCGCACCCACAGACTGCGTTGTCTTCTATATCTTTCACATCACTTGCAGCGCCATCTGTTGTTGAAAATTGTAACTACTGTAATTTAGAAAGTTTGTCCGCCTGAAAATGTACTGTTGTCCCAAGCGTATTGCAACAAACGGTGTAATTCTATCGCTGCTCGTTTAGTTTTTATTGCCGTTTCAAATATACCGGTCATTTTTGAAACACCCTGTATAAACTCCTTTCATTCCTGGTGTCGTTTGTAAGATCCTTACTTCTGGTCTAACCAGTCATTTGACGCTGCTTGATGCATCGCCTCTACAAATGACTGGCACCGTGCACATTATCAAATGAGCCTCCCCGAAAAGAACCCAACTGCCTCCCAGATGTACTGGGACGAGGGGGCTCAGAAGAAACACTCAACGAAGGAGTCCCCATGCTACACTAGTGTGGACCAATCTCAAGAGCTGAGATTGAGTCAGACACCCAACCACTCTGTGGACACAATACAAACTCCAATGGAAACACAATGGAACACGCAGCTCTGGAGTGGCAAATTATAGCAACATACACGAACACCAACAATGCCAACAACAAGCGAATAGATGACCAAGTTTAGGAAAGACAACAACACGAATACTCCAAAGTATGATGATAAACGTTCAGATTCTATCAGACAAAAAACGACAGAAGACAGGGAAACACCTCTCTTCTTAATCGTGTCACTAATGATTTTTTACAAAGTTCCTCCGTTTGAATCTGTAGCACATTCTATCGCTTACCTTCTCAATGCAGTGATCTTAATTCGAGCAAGTGTAAAGATACACACCACACTACGATTCTTGAGAGGTGAATGACACAATAATTATTGCAACCCTGGGATAACAAAAAGTACTGGTGAAAAACAGCCACGCACTACATTAATTTCTTATACAACAACAATGTGAAGTTAAACAAATTATCCCTAATCTAATTTGAATATCTATCCTTTCCATCCGTCAATCACTGACTAAGCATCCATTACCATGTTCGACTGCTGGATTCGGAGCCCACACCTCCACAATTTCGACTTCTTGTTCTCTCCTATCTAGTTTTATCCAAATTCTTTCGGTAAGCCCGTTGCTATATCCACCATGAAAGTTGTTCCACCTATTCCGATTATCTGAGAGGCGTACCGTAACCATGTCCTTCCAACTATTCATTTCTATTACTATTTCTTTCCTTTCTCAGACGTTACATCTGGTTAAAAATGCAAAGTGACACGGATCTTGATCAAATGTGACTTCCGTTTAACTGTACGGTATATGTTACATTGCATTTAGGAACTTTCGGGTAATTGAACATGTATCAATAATTACAGATTTCTATAGTTGTATATATACGTTTGGATGTAGCTGTATTGCGTTGATGTACTGGTGGATATTGTGTGGTATGACTCCTGTAGTTGATAGTATAATCGGTATAATGTCAACTTTATCCTGATGCCACATGTCTTTGACTTCCTCAGCCAGTTGGATGTATTTTTCAATTTTTTCTCCTGTTTTCCTCTGTATATTTGTTGTACTGGGTATGGATATTTCGATTAGTTGTGTTAATTTCTTCTTTTTATTGGTGAGTATGATGTCAGGTTTCTTATGTGGTGTTGTTTTATCTGTTATAATGGTTCTGTTCCAGTATAATTTGTATTCATCATTCTCCAGTACATTTTGTGGTGCATACTTGTATGTGGGAACGTGTTGTTTTATTAGTTTATGTTGTATAGCAAGTTGTTGATGTATTATTTTTGCTACATTGTCATGGCTTCTGGTGTATTCTGTATTTGCTAGTATTGTACATCCGCTTGTGATGTGATCTACTGTTTCTATTTGTTGTTTGCAAAGTCTGCATTTATCTGTTGTGGTATTGGGATATTTAATAATATGCTTGCTGCAATATCTGGTGTTTATTGTTTGATCCTGTATTGCAATCATGAATCCCTCCATCTCACTGTATAGGCCTATATTGCCTTTCCTTAGCCATATGTTGGATGCGTCTTGATCTATGTGTAGCTGTGTTAGATGATACGGGTGCTTGCCATGTAGTGTTTTCTTTTTCCGATTTACTTTCTTTGTATCTGTTGCTGAATGTATGTGATGTATTCTATATTTGTGGCATTGTGATCGTGTAAGTGTATTGAGTGCTTCTAGGTCTGTGTTACTCCATTTCACTACTCCAAATGAGTAGGTCAATATTGGTATAGCATAAGTATTTATAGCTTTTGTCTTGTTTCTTGCTGTCAATTCTGTTTTCAGTATTTTTGTTAGTCTTTGTCTATATTTTTCTTTTAGTTCTTCTTTGATATTTGTATTATATAGTCCTAATTTTTGTCTGTATCCTAGATATTTATAGGCATCTGTTTTTTCCATCGCTTCTATGCAGTCGCTGTGGTTATCCAATATGTAATCTTCTTTTTTAGTGTGTTTTCCCTTGACTGTGCTATTTTTCTTACATTTCTCTGTTCCAAAAGCCATATTTATATCATTGCTGAATACTTCTGTTATCTTTAGTAATTGGTTGAGTTGTTGATTTGTTGCTGCCAGTAGTTTTAGATCATCCATGTACAGCTATTGTGTGATTTTCTATTGGTATTATATGCATAATTTGTATTATTTAGCATGTCGGATAGTGGGTACAGAGCAAGGCAGAACCAGAAAGAACTTAATGAGTCTCCTTGGTATATTCCACGCTTAATCTGTATTGGCTGTGACGTGATATTATTTGAATTTGTTTGGATATTAAGTGTAGTTTTCCAATTTTTCATTACTATGTTTAGGAACTGTATCAATTTAGGATCTACTTTGTATATTTGCAATATTTGTAGTAACCATGAGTGGAGTACACTATCAAAAGCTTTTTGGTAATCAATGTATGCATAGTGTAGCGACCTTTATTTAGTTTTAGCTTGATATGTCACCTCAGCATCTATTATCAGTTGCTCTTTACATCCTCGTGCTCCTTTGCAGCAGCCTTTTTGTTCTTCATTTATAATTTTGTTCTGTGTTGTATGTGTCATTAATTCATATGTAATGACTGAAGTTAATACTTTGTATATTGTTGGTAGGCATGTTATGGGGCGATATTTTGCTGGGTTTGCTGTGTCTGCTTGATCTTTAGGTTTCAGGTAAGTTATTCCTCGTGTAAGTGTATCAGGGAATGTGTATGGGTCTGCAATGTAACTGTTAAATAATTTAGTTAGATGTGAATGTGTTGAGGTGAACTTCTTCAGCCAGAAATTTGCTATTTTATCTTTTCCAGGGGCTTTCAAATTGTGCATAGAATTAATTGTTTGGGTAACTTCATGTAGCAAAATTATCACTTCAGGCATTTGTGATATCATCTTGTATGTGTCTGTTTCTACTTGTATCCCTCGTGCATGTCTTGTTCCATGTCTGTTATGTTTGGTGGATTGTCTATTTTAATGTGTGTGTTATCTATTGTCTGATAAAATTTCTTTTGGTTTGTGTTGAATGTTTGGTTTTGTTTCCTTCTATTTTCACTTTTTTTGTATCTTCTAAGCCGTTTGGCCAATGCTTGTAATTTCTACTTCTTTTCATCTAATTGCTCTATCGCTTCTTGTTGTGAGATTTTACCTAACCTTTTTCGTTTTTTGTCTGATATTTCATTTCTTATAGATTGTGTTAGCTGTCCGATGTCTTTCCTCAGTTTTCTATTCTGATCTGTAGCCTGTGTTGCCATGCTGGTTTTGTGGGTTTCTTCTGTGTGTTGGTTGGTTCTGATCTCTGCCTAGTGTAGTGAGTGCTCCTATATAAACCAGTAGTTGTAACTCTTCCATAGTTGTATTTCTATTTATTTTGTTGTGTATGATTGTGTTGATAGTTGTTATTGTTGTTTCGACTTGTGGGTTATTTGGAGGTCTATGCAAGAATGGTCAAATGTCTGTATTTGTGTCTTTGTATTCTATATATGTCAGCTGAAATTTTTCTTCTATATCTAACAGATGTGTCACTTCGTGTTCTATTTGTGCTTGTTCTGGTGTCTGTCTTAAGATTTCGTTTTCCTCTGATTGTTTAATTGATGCGTTTTGTTCTGTGTTTGTTTGCTCTGGGATGTTTGAGTCCGTTACTGCATTTTCTTCTTCTTCTGATTGCACATTATTTTGTTCCAGTATTTGTTGGACTTGTTGTTTGATGTTTTCTAATTCTGACTGGGGTATCCTGTTATTTTTGATTATTACACGGATCTGATCAGCTAGTCGTTGTTCTGTTAAATATTTTAATTCTGGGTATCTGGTAATAAACTTTGTGTATACTTGTGCTCTGTATCCAGTTGTGGTTCCAATGGCTCTGAGCACTATGCGACTTAACTTCTGAGGTCATCAGTCGCCTAGGACTTAGAAATAATTAAACCTAACTGACCTAAGGACATCACACACATCCATGCCCGAGGCAGGATTCGAACCTGCGACCGTAGCGGTCGCTCAGTTCCAGACTGCAGCGCCTAGAACCGCACGGCTACTCCGGCCGGCTATCCAGTTGTGTTGGTTCCTTAGTTTGTTGCTTGGTAATAACAGAACATGAGGTGTCTGTTAACTTAATCTGACCATCTCATCCTCTGTCTTTGATTTCCTTCTAGAGTGGTTGCAGGAAGCATATACTGCAAAACACCTCTATTTGGATTTAAATCATTTGCTGTGTGGCTAGCAGTGTCGTTACCATTGTGGACGGGCATAGGGTTCAAGCGTCGTCCCCGAACATGACGGCGCTTGTCTGAGGCTTCATTAGTTCTGTCCTGAACCAACTAATCCCCCTAAAGGGGGGGTTAGCCCTATTAATGGTTTGTTCTTTTCGTCACCTTTTGCGACTGGCAGAACATACCGGAGGCCTATTCTTTTCCCGGGCCTCCACGGGGCTATTATTATTATTATTATTACTCCCTCTTTCATTATTTCTATTCTGCAGTTTGCAGAAATTTCCGCTACGATTCCTCCTCTTCTCTCGTGCGGTATGCATTTCGCAGGCAAACTCTAGTTCACGGAGAATTCTTTTAAATACTTCAGTATCGTCTTTGCTGCTCCCTGCGAGTTGGTTGGTTGGTTTGTTGGGGGAAGGAGACCAGACAGCGAAGTCATTGGTCTCATCAGATTAGGGAAGGATGGGGAAGGAAGTCGGCCGTGCCCTTTGAAAGGAACCATCCCGGCATTTGCCTGGAGCGATTTAGGGCAATCACGGAAAACCTAAATCAGGATGGCCGGACGCGGGTTTGAACCGTCGTCCTCCCGAATGCGAGTCCAGTGTCTAACCACTGCGCCACCTCGCTCGGTCCCCTACGAGTATTTTCTGGTAACTGAACGGCAGTTTCATGTAACAGAAACGAATAATTTCATTGTTAATACATGGTTCAACCAGAAACATGTTCTTCTTGACAAGGGATTCGAATAGTTTCACGGGGCTCTTGAATCCCAATGGTTCGAAGTCTCGGCACATCATCATCTCCTGCTTTAGGCTGTCCCGCATCTTTGATAATCAGTAACAGGCGAGGAACGCATCCCTAAATTTTTGGTATGTTCTGCAGGTGTCTGCAACACCAGGCAGTTATTCCATGACTGAACCCTCCATGTGTCCACAGATGAATTCCAATTTATATCTTAATAGGCAGGAAGGAGACATGGCCTATCAAACTGTGCAATCGAAGGTTTGGGGTGCAAAGTATTACCACTGTCCTGGCAGTGTTGAGAGTTATAAACAGACATGAAACGTTTCTGGTCGAATCCCATATTATTGTTTACTTTCGTCGTTCTCTTGCTTCTGAAATACTAATTTCTTTATTGTAGTGTGCAACATAATTACACGAGTGATTACCACATATTCTTGTACTATTTTCCGCACTAATGTGTGATACACATATGCATATTGGTACTCAATTATGCAATGCTTCGGACCCTGAGTCACGGCTCATGACCCATGGCGCGTTTACTTGCAGTGGGCATGCAGTGGCCGAGTAACACCGTGGTGATTCTATGATATGCATTGGTTCCGTTGTATCTGAATGTGATATTTCCATATTCTCTTCCTGCTTCATTCGTTTTCTGCGATCGTTGCCCTCCAACTGTTTCTTCGTGAGTTCTTCACGTTGCTGTTTCAACTGACTTACCCTCTCCGAATTTTGCGATATCTGTTCCTGTGTTTCTTTTACAGTTTTCTGTCCAAGCTCCTGTACTGTACCTAGCACCTGCTTCGTTTGACAGACCGCATGTTTTGCTTGTCTCACGTGTTTGTTCACGACTGGCGCCTCTTCCCTTGTTCGAAATGCATCGATTGCGTCAATTGTCATATTTAGGATTCTATTGATGTCTGGTGAATTTTCGCAATCTCATCGTTAATGTCTATTATGTTTTGTTCCAGTTTCATAACAAATTACTGTCTTTTTTTCTACCTGTTTAAAATTTCTTTATTTTCTTTACTTTCTTTATGCCTATTCTACTTTGCCTTCTGCCTTTTCTCTTCCACTTGTTTTAAAAATTCGAGAATCACATCTGTGTACTCTTTCTTTTTGCAAATTCTGGAATAAATGCACTTGGCCATACTGCACTATGTCGCTCTGGTGCCGAAACCGATCTCTCACTCCCTATTGTCATCGCGTTTTGGATGATGACTACTGCTTCTACATGTTATAAACGTAATCCCACTTTATTCTTACTGTCATCGAATACTCCGGACAATTCCCTGCAATGTAGTGCTGCCTTCTCCATACTGCCACCACCTTGGCCTGATTTTTCTGCACGAAAGTTGATCTGTTCATCCCCGAATTCGTCTACCTTCCTGTTATGCAATTGATCCATACCGAAATCTCCATTTCGACTCTCCTCACGTTCTAACCGTGCTATGTTCCTTGCTGTCATCAGTGTGATGTTCTGACGTATCATTATTATCAACTCAATGAAATAACTGCGTACCAACAAAAAAAAATCTCCCTTGTATTGGCATATATATATATATATATATATATATATATATATATATATATAAACCTTCCGAAAGAACAACGCTGGTACTGAGGCCATAAACAACACAACACATGTTGCAGAAACCACAAGCCAACACATACAGAAATTATTGACTTAAAGAAAAAGAGAACATAGGTTAGTAAAAAATTCGTGTCAATCACTACAGTTACCATGGAACTAAAATTCACAATCCTGCCGTATGAGATTAAATATCAGTCTGCAAATTAAGTTTATTAAGCAAAAGTCGATCATGCCAAACAATTATTCTACACAAGATTCATTCAACAATAATGGTCTGACTATATCACAAAAGTTCCGGAAAAAATCTAAATCCTGGCAGAGTACGACAATTTATACAAAATGTCTCTCTGGTGGGCAGGTATGTGGGAACCTCTAATGAACTTCTGCCTTTCAATATATCTGAAACACAGAACCACCCCTTCAGTGACACTACAGTAAAAATTATATGCAACAGATTTTAAACGCGAATGACAAGAAATATGGCCCTGTGTTGTGAATGTGAAAACGACAAGTTGTATACTTATTCCAAGATGACTCCTATTATTCTTACATAGATAACTAAAATTAATAATGGCTATCAAAAGATCGTGTCTACTTGAAGAACTGCTAGAATTAAATATTATGGCAAATCTATTTCTAAAAGACATGAATCAAATGGAACACAGCTCAACATAACACGTCGATTATATTCTTCCTCTTGTTCATAAAGTGACATGTTCTGATACACAGTTGACAAAACTGAAGGGTCATGCCTAACCTCTAATTCTCACTTTAAAAAATGGATAATGGGAATTGTTTGTGCTAAATGTGAATGACAGTGTGAACTGTTCCCTGAAACAAACGCCGGCCGTTGTAGCCGAGCGGTTCTAGTCACTTCAGTCTGGAACCGCGCGACTGCTACGGTCGCAGGTTCGATTCCTGCCTCGGGCATGGATTTGTGTGATGTCCTTAGGTTAATTAGGTTTAAGTAGTTCCAAGTTCTAGGGGACTGATGACCTCCGATGTTAAGTCCCATAGTGCTTAGAGCCATTTTGAACCTGAAACAAACTTCTAGAATGCCCTTAAATCGGACAGCGACTGTTGTGCTGTTAACACACATTGAAGTAAGGGAATATCACTCTAAATATTCCTAGTGCCAGTGCTGCGAAATGCTCACCCTGTACATGTAGATGTGATGCCCAGTGCACCTCGGTGTCATGTCGAGCGGTGGACAACCGTCTCCTGCTCTCGTTCGGATCCAACTTCGCCCCCAGCCTCCGAGTTCAAAACCAAATCCCTTCTCCAAGAGTGAATCGACCATTCCATTGACTATTCGTGATAAAATCCCAGCTTTCACTCATTACATTCAAGCCGCGAAAGCTGCACCTGGAGTTTGCACCAAAAAGGTAAACCCCCCAATTGAAGGCTGGTAAAGCACTCCTGCGTCAATCACAGTTTGCTTTATGTACCTTACAATCTCCCTCCATAAGATGGGAAAAAACTGTTCCTCCAATCCTAAAACATTTCGACATCGAACAGGCACTTGCTGTTTCGTTTTTTGACCCCACGGCCAACATCCCAGTCAGCACACTGTTATATTGCGCCCGTGTGAGAAACAGTGTGGCTCATGCAACTACGTGACTTCGAAAAAACGCCACAGCTCTCTCAGCCATCCAATGTGCGGCGTCCTACACCGTCACGCCATTTCGCCCATTGCGGTGAAAGCTGATACCAATCTTACAGGAAGTTTCCAAGAAAACAACATGAGGAACCCTGTTGAAACGGTGGAATGTACTTCGCCTCGTCCAAGAACAACTGTCACTCCCTCAGTCTGTCGCAGTCATAAAAAATTTTGCCTCTGGCCATCGCGACATGATTGGCCGACAACACAAGCGCTCAGAACCTCCACCTCAAATGACTTCATGCATCTAGCTGCCATTAAATTCTGCATCACAATCACTGTCAGTCCTCTCTAATAGTTTTATTGAGCATAGAGTCTGTAACTGTGAGTTGAAATTACCTGACATCTTAAAAGAAAATGAGCTTGCAATAGGCTATTTATCATGTGTTACACGGGCAACTGAGTCTCGTCTTGTTGTCCCCAGAACAGTATACGGTATGTTGATGAAAACAGCATATGTTGATAAAAGTGCGGAGAAAACTTCCGCCAGACTGAAAGTTGGACGTTAATACTTCTTTGCAATGTTGGGCAACGATTCTGCTGTGGTGTGCATACACAAACTCTGAGTCTGAGATATTATTATCTCTAGTAGTAGCGAGCGAACAGTTGTTGAGAGGAATCGGAAGTGGTCGGACGCAGCCTGTGGTGGAGAGAAGCGGCGCGACATGAGAGGTCGCAGCCTGCTACTAACGCCGGAGGAGACTTTTGTGTTAATTGAGGAGTTTTGGTAATTTGCCTTCTTGTTCCACGTAGCTGTCGCTTGTGTGCGCACTGGAGGGATTTTGCCAGATTTGTGTATGCATACATTGAGAGTAATATTCGTATCGTTGTTGTGGCTAGAGACCTGTTTATTGAGTATAGACGTTGCGGAGTAATAAAAGTCTGTGTAACGTCTGTAAGTGTTTAAATAATCTATTTTGCGAATATAGTAAATTAAAGTCGTTATTGGTTTCTTTCATTTTATTTATATCGTTTGAGGCTAGTTGACCAATGTTTCAATTATTATGACCATGCATGGATCACAGTATTGCTTTTGAAACATTTTTAGCATGTTGCTGATAACACAGTTGCTGCAGCAATACGAGGTAAGTTGTCCATTGCGTACAGGAGCATTGCAAAACAGTTGTTAGAAATTGTTACAGAATATTTTAAAACCCGTAGTCAGATACTTGAGAATTGATTTCTTTATGATTTGTAGGAAGAGTCTTTAATTTCTGTTTCTTTTTGTTCTCAGTCAGAATTCTATTATTGTCAGAGAAGCAATGTCATATATTTCCGTACGTCTATCAGCAGAACAAACAATAATTACAAATATACACAAGTTAAAAAAATAGTTACCAATCAGGTTTCAAGACCTAGGGTTGATAAGGGAGCCGAGTGGGCAGAACTTGTCTTTATATTATCGTATGGCATCAGTGGAAGTTGGGATGGACTAGGCACAATTGTGCATTCTGGTTAGGATCCTGATGTTGGACAGTCATGCACATTTTAAGTATTACGTCGTACACTCCTATATGGTGAAATTGGGAGCTGTTAGTGTGTGCTAATGTTTGAAGAGGGAGACAATCATGCAGGAATGATAGAGACACAGCTGTGACAATACCCAATGCCAGAGGGGAAAAGTTACAGTATGGCCAAATTGTTTGATTCACACGAGCATGATCCCACGTTCAGTGCAGATATTCATGGGCAGATCAGGGGGCAGCATGTTCAAGCGATATCGTATGACATAGGCCACCTTTCCAGCGAGCAGGTCTACATTGGATTTATTCTGTAAATCACAGTGTGGTAGTAGTATTGAGCTGCTATGAGCAAGGAAGGGTCATGGGAATGAGATGGTTGGATCTGAAAGATAGTGGTTCTTGATTAACGTGACAGCATGTGACATAACGGGGCCAGCTTCCCATATACCAGCCATAATGACGAGAGTTACTCACTTGAACATAATGCGGCCACAGCTGTATTGGCGGAAGAGCCAATGGAGATATTCCCTAAGCAGCACCTAACCTTTCTGAACCATACATGGAAACCAGACCATTTAACATAGACACAAGAGGGGTAAATCCCTTGGAGCAGTTAATGCAGCATGTTAAACAATAGCAGGAAGGGCAACAATGACGAACCATGACCTTGATTGTTGCAATATTTAGCGCCATAGTGACTGTACCTCTTCATCTATTTCAGGTGGTGGGCTGCTCAGCAGACCAATCCTCCAGTAATTTTTGCTAGAGTGTAAAAATGAATATGGTGTTGTAAAACAAACTGCATCTGATAGAATTTAAGAGGATATAAGGCCATGGAGTAAGCAGTGAGTATTTGCAAATTGTCAAGGGCATATGTTTTGACACAATGGATGGAGTGTAGAAGCACAAAGTGATGAAAGTTCTAGAAGAACTAAATGGCTGTTAAGTTGGGTAGATGTAAGCAACTAAACAGTGTAAGGAGGCATTTATGATGTAAGGGTTGAAGTCAGATGCTGACTCTGAACATTGTAAATTGTACTGTCAGATGTTTTGGAAGGGAAACCTGTGGTATATACACAACACACAGTGGAGAACCAGTCCTAAGGAAGACCTGAGAGGCTGAGTCCTCTCCATAGAGGGGGTAATATAAGTAGAGGATCACTGGCAGTATGAGCCCAAAAGTTGCTGACCTCAGCATCAGCGTTCCAGGAACTGCTGACATCAGCATCAGCTTTACTAAAACACTGACATCAGCATTGTGCCCATACCATGAGATCGCCGGCCGAAGTGGCTGTGCGGTTAAAGGCGCTGTAGTCTGGAACCGCAAGACCGCTACGGTCGCAGGTTCGAATCCTGCCTCAGGCATGGATGTTTGTGATGTCCTTAGGTTAGTTAGGTTTAACTAGTTCTAAGTTCTAGGGGACTAATGACCTCAGCAGTTGAGTCCCATAGTGCTCAGAGCCATTTGAACCATGAGATCAACATTTCCAGAATTTCCTCCCCTTCCCCTCCCCTTCCTCCCCCATGGTCAATGACTTTCCACAGCATGGCCTATGTGCCACCAATGGCATGCAAGCTTGGCCCCCCACCCTTAGAGTAATTTTAAGTTTTATAATTCGGTTGCCTGTACACTCTCATTTTATGTGTGTATCTGGTCCAGTAATAAATGCTGCCAGCAGCAGCAGCAGTCAAAAAGAAAACTATCAGTAAAAGTATTCATCTATCTCTAATTATTATTATTATTATTCAGTTGCAACAGCAACAGTTCCACGTTTTTAATCCTATTATTATTATTATTATGTGTGGTGTGTTTCTCTATACTTAGGGCTTTGTAATAATTGTTACAGACAAAGACACACAAGTATTCCTGCCTGAACCACAGCAGGAGCAACAGCAGTGGCCATTATCCACAGGACGTCCTCCCAACATGTCAGACCTAGTATTCCTCAACTATTCAACATCACAACCACAGCTAGAACTACGACAGCTCACCAAGCTGCAAGAGCACTTTTTCGCTAACGCTTATAACACAACAGTGAGTGGATCTAAGCATGTTAATGTGGGTTTATCACTAGACTGTGACTTTGACGTGGTAATGAAACTGGAAAACACACAATGTTTTGGTGCTAAAGTTCAATATTCACAGTATGAGTGGGACTATGTTTGTGGTATGATGGAATGTATAGAGGGGAAGATGATGGTCAAGTATGACACATCTCATACTCTGACTGCCATTTACATGCTTGGTCATAAAGTGATTATAGTCGGATTGTATGGTGAGGCAATACTAGAATTAATATCATGGGACACAAACTTACATCCAAAACATTCAAGGCTTGTTAAATGTAAAGACCTATATTGTGCATTACCGATTGCAGCAGACAGTGTATGCCATTGGTGCCCACATGTATGAGGGGTGAACTATGAATCTATGGAGTATTTCCACAACAACAGAGTAGATATGTACCAAGTGGAGCAATGTATCAGTGCCTGTATCTCCCTGTACCAAAGTGTGTAGGTGTGGAAGCTACCAAGTCTGCAGAGTCTGAGTTAATGAATGGGACAGCTGCTGTAGCTGAGCAGTTCTAGGTGCTTCAGTCTGGAGCCGCGCTGCTGCTACGGTAGCAGGTTCGAATCCTGCCTCGGGCATGGATGTGTGTGATGTCCTTAGGTTAGTTAGGTTTAGGTAGTTCTATGTCTAAGGGACTGATGATCTCAGATGTTAAGTCCCATGATGCTTAGAGCCATTTGAACCATTTTTGAGCTCATAAACGGTAGTCCAATGTCTGTGTTTGAACTCTATGAAATAGAGGTTGAAATTAAGGCCTGTAGAAAACAACTCTTCATGGAATACTGTGCTACTTAACAATGGTTGTAAATAAATTTATATTTGTAAATAAATCAAAAATACATATTCATACAAAAAAATTGTGTTATTTTCCTCATGTCCTATCCAGCTACCTAGTGTTTTTAAAAATATGTGTTGCTACTTACTGGTGAACCTGTGTGTGAGTAGTTGAAACTACAGTTTAACAAATTAAGTTCCGGGTTATGGGAAGCAAGACACAAACTTTCAGTTTATGAAAGCACTTTCTTTATGTATAGTTTCAATACTGCTAACACTGAGTTGCTGACATGGCCACTGCCTGTACTCCTGTACATCTTTTTTTTGGGGTCTGCATTATAATTTACGCCACTACATGCTGGTAATTGGTATAGAGTACAGTGATCATATTGTAAATTCTCTTGACACTTAACACACAAAGTAAGAAACCGTCCCCACAGTAATATACTTAGACAGTACAAAATATGATGTCATAGTACAGTCTTTAAAATTAGTGTATTTTATTAATAATGAAGATGAAGGAACCCCCACTTCTTTTGAGCAATATTCTCTGCATTCTAGTTCAGTACTCGGGTTTTTGCTTTTACAAAATTAATCTTTTTTGCACAAAAGTAACCAAACGATCTTATGGAATCAAATGACATATACGTGGCTTATGTGATGTATACATGGCATCACAATGGTGTAACATAGTCGTAATGGTAACATTATGTCAGCGCAACTGGTTATGCCAGTGTATATACCACAATTACGTCATGCATACGCATCAATTACGCCACAAATACTCAATGTATACATCATACAAACACCATACATATGCTATACATAAGTTGTACATATGTCATGATGAGATACTTCAACAGTATAAAATAATGATGTCATAACAGAGACTGTAAAAATGTTAGCCGAGTGATACCAAATCTGGAAATTGGGAAAAATGGCTATAAAATCGTCAGTTTGTAAGAAATTATAAAAATGGTAAAGTAAACCAAAATGCAGATGCACCAACCAAAAAAAAAAATTGGTAGATGTGTAAATACATCCATTCTTGGAGATGAGCATTTACATTAAAAAAATATTTGAGTGCCATCATTAATGAGCGCTGGTATGGTGCCATTCCATCTGTTCTGTAATGAGAGGCAGAGTTAAAAAGTAGCTGAGTGCGATTCTTTGACACTACAGTGTGTGTGATGCCACAGCATATTCTGCAAAATGGTGGTAAATAATAATGTACAATACTTTGACATTATGGTGTATGTGTGAATTCTACAAAAAAATTCGGTCTTCTTGGCGAATTGTGTGTGACTGAACATAAAAGAGTGGTAGCCAATATTTGCATAATTAATACCTTTTGTATCTATCAGAATAGTATTGGACTTCTTCTGTAGGTACTCCACAAATATCGAGACTGTGTAACGCATTTACATTAAATATTCAGATGCTGTGAATATGCATTAGCGATCACGTATGTTAGAGTATTTGTTCATCGTATTATCTTTGCAGCTTGCGTTTTTGCCGTCCCTACCATGTGACGATTGCTAAAAGTGCTAACTATGGACCGACACAATACCATCAAGAGGAGTTATTTCTTAGCACTTAAGAAAAAGAACCAGTGTGTCAAATGCATACTATTATCTACCTGCCTACAATTTTGTACTGTTTCTCTCATCCAATAGCTGTAGGGCTCCACTGTTCTTAGACAATTAGCTCTCCATTGTAGGTTTCTTCTTTGATGGGAGATGTTTAGCATGGGCGTATTTGCCACAAGAAATTAATTTTTCATTATTGTTCTAGTTACATGAGCTTTTGTAAATCACTGTACTGAGACCGTTAGAAGCACAATTAAGAAAATGATAAGGTAAGATACTTTGAGACTGCATGGTAAATTCAGCAGAAAAAATATAAAAAATAAATGTATTCCTCAAGGCGAATTGTTTGTTTGTGTGTGTGTATGTGTGTGTGTGTGTGTGTGCGTGTGTGTGTGTGTGTGTGTGTGTGTGTGACAAAGTGCTAGCCCACCTGAAATTGCTAGCCAGTATCAATATAATTAATGGCTACCTCAAAGTCTCATACACTCCTGGAAATTGAAATAAGAACACCGTGAATTCATTGTCCCAGGAAGGAGAAACTTTATTGACACATTCCTGGGGTCAGATACATCACATGATCACACTGACAGAACCACAGGCACATAGACACAGGCAACAGAGCATGCACAATGTCGGCACTAGTACAGTGTATATCCACCTTTCGCAGCAATGCAGGCTGCTATTCTCCCATGGAGACGATCGTAGAGATGCTGGATGTAGTCCTGTGGAACGGCTTGCCATGCCATTTCCACCTGACGCCTCAGTTGGACCAGCGTTCGTGCTGGACATGCAGACCGCGTGAGACGCCGCTTCATCCAGTCCCAAACATGCTCAATGGGGGACAGATCCGGAGATCTTGCTGGCCAGGGTAGTTGACTTACACCTTCTAGAGCACGTTGGGTGGCACGGGATACATGCGGACGTGCATTGTCCTGTTGGAACAGCAAGTTCCCTTGCCGGTCTAGGAATGGTAGAACGATGGGTTCGATGACGGTTTGGATGTACCGTGCACTATTCAGTGTCTCCTCGACGATCACCAGTGGTGTACGGCCAGTGTAGGAGATCGCTCCCCACACCATGAAGCCGGGTGTTGGCCCTGTGTGCCTCGGTCGTATGCAGTCCTGATTGTGGCGCTCACCTGCACGGCGCCAAACACGCATACGACCATCATTGGCACCAAGGCAGAAGCGACTCTCATCGCTGAAGACGACACGTCTCCATTCGTCCCTCCATTCACGCCTGTCGCGACACCACTGGAGGCGGGCTGCACGATGTTGGGGCGTGAGCGGAAGACGGCCTAACGGTGTGCGGGACCGTAGCCCAGCTTCATGGAGACGGTTGCGAATGGTCCTCGCCGATACCCCAGGAGCAACAGTGTCCCTAATTTACTGGGAAGTGGCGGTGCGGTCCCCTACGGCACTGCGTAGGATCCTACGGTCTTGGCGTGCATCCGTGCGTCGCTGCGGTCCGGTCCCAGGTCGACGGGCACGTGCACCTTCCGCCGACCACTGGCGACAACAACGATGTACTGTGGAGACCTCACGCCCCACGTGTTGAGCAATTCGGCGGTACGTCCACCCGGCCTCCCGCATGCCCACTATATGCCCTCGCTCAAAGTCCGTCAACTGCACATACGGTTCACGTCCACGCTGTCGCGGCATGCTACCAGTGTTAAAGACTGCGATGGAGCTCCGTATGCCACGGCAAACTGGCTGACACTGACGGCGGCGGTGCACAAATGCTGCGCAGCTAGCGCCATTCGACGGCCAACACCGCGGTTCCTGGTGTGTCCGCTGTGCCGTGCGTGTGATCATTGCTTGTACAGCCCTCTCGCAGTGTCCGGAGCAAGTATGGTGGGTCTGACACACCGGTGTCAATGTGTTCTTTTTTCCATTTCCAGGAGTGTATCTTAATCAACACATTTAGCAGCAGAGTACTAGCTATTTTCCGTAATTTATATAACTGTTCCTGATTTTTACATAAATTTCCATTCTAAGTACAAGATTGAGACGTGTCTTGCACTGCCTTCTTGCTTATCTACATTAAATACTCGACTGACCTCGCATTTGTGCAAGTCTCAGCCTCTCCCTACACACATGCATTTCTGCCGAGTCTGTGACTGCTAAAAGCATTGACTAAGTACTTTTACAAGACCCAAATTGTCAAGACATTCCCTCTACTGGTCGAATCGGTTCGTGGGTCTCAGGGAAAAGAATCAGTGTACTAAACGCGCGTAATTATCTGCCTATGTATAGTTTTAATTACAGCATACAGCTGATCTATTCTCCAATTTATAGATACAATATTTACCCTGTACACACAAAGAATATACAGCACTACTGCACTGTGGGTGAACCGAAAAAACACATGTCCAGTTGTAGTCCTTGTCAAGTATGGTGAGCTGTAAAAAGTATTGAAATAGGCCAAAACTGCAAGCATAAAGAAACTGACGGTAAGGTAAGACATCTCCTTTTGAATATTTGCATGACTGCCTTTAACATGATTAGGGGCACTTTCCCCACTATGCAGAAAGACAAATTTTTACTATTCATCAAAGGGTATACATGTTGTCTGTAAGCACTACAAAGCATGACAGCTGCCCAACTTTTACATTCTCATGCAGGAAAGCAATATATACAGAAAAATAAGTTTCATGTATCTACAATGTGATTCTCCCTGTCATGTGATACCCACATCAAATGCATAGGACATGCACTACCGACATCACGATCACCTCACCCATTAAAAACTGCCTGCTGTGCTACCCACTGTAGATGGTGTTCCAGATGGGTAAGAGCAACGTCATTTTATAATTAATTTTTTTCGTTTGAATACTGGAATAACACAAATCCTGCATCCACTTATGTGTCAGCAGCACATCTTAACACATAGCACCAAGATGCCACGCAGCTGGCCAGCACTATACTGATGGCATTTTGCGAGGTGTCCCCCTCTCTATCTCAATTCACCACACATCCAGACAGCTGCCCCTTGACCCACGCATGGGATTCCCGAATTCAACATGCAACAGATTTTAGGAAGTCGATTACTTGCACTATTTCCTGCTATATAGTGATTTAAACGCAGAGAGATATTAGCAATTACTGTAATTAGACCATGTGGTCAAAAGTATCCGGACACCCCCGAAAACATAGGTTTTTCATATTAGGTGCATTGTGCTACCACCTACTGCCAGTTACTCCATATCAGAGACCTCAGTAGTCATTAGACATCGTGAGAGAGCGGGGGGCGTTCCGCGGAACTCACGGACTTCGAACGTGATCAGGTGATTGGCTGTCACTTGTGTCATACGCCTGTAGCGATATTTCCACACTCCTAAACATCTCTAGATCCACTGTTTCTCATGTGATAGTGAAGTGGAAACGTGAAGGGACACGTACAGCGCAAAAGCGAACAGGCCGATCTCGTCTGTTGACTGACGGAGGCCGCTGACAATTGAAGAGGGTCGTAATGTGTATTAGGCAGACATCTATCCGGACCATCACACAGGAATTTCAAACTGCATCAGGATCCACTGAAAGTACTATGACAGTTAGGCGGCACGTGAAAAAACTTGAATTTCGTGGTCGAATGGCTGCTCATAAGCCACTCATCACGCCGGTAAATGCCAAACGACGCCTCGCTTGGTGTAAGGAGCCTGAACATTGGACGATTGAACAGTGGAAAAAAGTTTTGTGGAGTGACGAATCACGGTACACAATATGGCGATCTGATGGCAGCGAGTGGGTATGGCGAATGCCCGCTGAACGACATCTGCCTGCCTCTGTAGTGCCAACAGTAAAATTCGGAGACGGTAGTGTTACGGTGTGGTCATGGTTTTCATGGAGAGGGACTTGCACCCCTTATTGTTCTGCGTGGCACTATCATAGCACAGGCCTACATCGATGTTTTAAGCACGTTCTTGTTCCCCACTGTTGAAGAGCAATTTGGGGATGGCAATTGCATCTTTCAAAACGATCGAGCACCTGTTAGTAATGCACGGCCTGTTGCCAAGTGGTTACACGACAATAACATCCCTGTAATGGACTGGCCTGCACAGAGTCTTGAGCTGAATCCTATAGAACACCTTTGAGATGTTTCGGAACGCCAACTTCGTGCCAGGCCTCACCGACCAACATTGATACCTCTCCTCAGTGCAGCACTCCGTGAAGAATGGGCTGCCATTCCCCAAGAAACTTTCCAGCACCTGATTGAACGTATGCCTGCGAGAGTGGAAACTGTCATCAAGGCTAAGGGTGGGCCAACGCCATATTGAATTCCAGCATTACCGATGGAGGGCGCCACTAACTTGTAAGTCATTTTCAGCCAGGTGTCCGGATACTTTTGATCACATAGTGTTGTAACGGTAACTAGCCGTACGTTGGATCGAAAATGTCCGAATAGATACAGTTTACTGCATCAAGGAATACATGAATAATCTATTTATAAAGCTCAGTTCACATCTGGATCCACTTTTTAAAAAAGGATGGTTACGTTGCATCTAAAATGTGCCAGACAAGATATTGCACACCCAGCAAAATAATAACCATCTCCAGAGTTTAAAAGCGACGGAATAACAGCTTTTAATGGTAATTCGTCTGTCAAAAATGTTAACTTAAAATTCTACACGTAAATTCTGCAAGAGAGTGGTATGGAAGAGCTAGTAGCGTACAGCAAGGCAGATGTGGAGTGTTTTAACAATAGTCTTCTGAGTTGTCAGGCCTGAGCACGCGCGAAGTGTGCAGAACGAACACTGCTGGCCAACTGCGCCCCCAGCCAGGGCCACTTGGGGTGCGGTAGTGCACGCACTCAGAGAATGCACGTGTCAAGGCTACGACGAGATCGAGTTCCCGAAATTAGTCGTATGTGGACAGCTGTCAATACTGAATACACTGCACTATTAGTAGTGCTAAGCAGCTAAGAATGCTGAGATGTGAATCGAGTTCCAGAACTTGGACCTCACATACCGACGGTGGATATAAATACATGCATCCCCTCTTCAGTCCGATTATCACGGTCGACTATAGCATGAATGTGGTAGTGCTAGTGGTGATGATGTTGGTAAGCCTCGTTTATTGGCTGACTATGACATACTATCACCGTTCTTTGACAACCAAAGTATGTTTTTTCACCAGAATTATTCACAGGAATGCAGGTATACATATTTACGTTTTACGCATTTTTTTTGTAAGAAATGAAAAGACAATACTTGTAAGATGCGACAAGCATAAAACGGCAGTTTCTGTTAGATACAAAGAAATCCCTTAGGAAAAAAGGCACCAACAAGTATCATTCGTCTTTTTCCGATCATTTATTAATTAGAGGCCATAAGCATAAATGGCTCTGAGCACTATGGGACTTAACATCTGTGGTCATCAGTCCCCTAGAACTTAGAACTACTTAAACCTAACTAACCTAAGGACATCACACAACACCCAGATATCACGAGGCAGAGAAAATCCCTGACCCCGCCGGGAATCGAACCCGGGAACACGGGCGCGGGAAGCGAGAACACTACCGCACGACTACGAGCTGCGGACAGAAGCATAAAAAAGTTCGTGACTTCAGTATCCTGTATATATAGAGGAAAGGCTTTAGATTTAATATTCGGTAGAGTTAGAAATTTTCAAACACCTATCTTTTGATGGTGGTTTCATTCTTAATTAACAGTTGCAATTACTTAATAAACAAATTTTTAATGGTGTAAAGCTGTTACTTAAACAAGCCTGAAGCTGAGCTCTTTTTTAATCAGGATAGAGTCTAAAATATCGATTTCCTCTTTGTTTTAATTTGTTACCTTGTAATCATGGCGTACAATAAAACTGACCGCCGGCCGGCCGCCACAGAGACTAAGTCCGAGTCATTCACTTAAGGTGGCCAATAAAACTGACCACCCCTGACAACTCTAAGTCCGGCCATATGCACGATCTGGCAACACTGTAACATGGGGAAGTGCTAGGAGGAAGTGTTGGCTACTTCTGAGACGTTGTCGGACTATGTGAGCCCGTGGTCTCGTGGCAGGCGGCTTCCAGCCGTGATACCGTGCGGCCGTATGCACAATCTGGCAACACTGTAAGATGCGGAAGTGTTAGGAGGAAGTGTTGTCTACTTCCGAGACGTTGTCGGACTATGTGAGCCCGTGGTCTAGTGGCAGGCGGCTTCCAGCCGTGTTACCGTGCCGACGGGCTCGGCGCGCCGGGCAGTGCTCCGCAGGTGTTATTGTTTACCCGCTAGCGCGCGGTCGCGTCGTTGTATTGCCTTATAGTACCTGTATCGACCCGCCATGGCGTTCTCATATCGAAAAGCTACAATCAAACTAACGTTCAACGCATCGTACACGAGACCGAAGGCCCATGAAATTGAACGGTTTCTACGAGACATCATGCACATAGAACCACAAGAACTGATAGGCATTCATCTGTCTATTGTAACCAGCACAGTGTACCTCAAACTGATTGACGAAGCGGCCTGCGACAGATTACTCCACAGATCTGCAAACGGCTTTCGCTTCTGTCACGCAGACGGTAATGTGAGGGTGGTAGGAGTTGACCATGCTGGTCTGGAGGTGCGTACCGTGCGCATCTTTGAACTACCGTTCGAAGTTCCTGCCAACCTAGTCGTTGATGCGCTGCGGCCATACGGCACAGTTCTGAGCCACACAGAGGAGAAATGGAACACATTCGAAACGTACCCTGTCCTTAACGGGGTACGACAAGTGCGCATAGAACTTAAGAAGCACGTTCCATCATATATTTTCGTTGGTGGCTGCCGCGCAATTGCTATATATGATGGACAACCGAGGACCTGCTCGGGCTGCGGACAGGAGGGCCGTGTTAGCACTGAGTGTCTGCAGCGCCGTCTCGTTCAGATGCCCCGCAATGAACTTCCCCAAGGATCTACTATGACCTCTCTCCCGCTGACATATGTGAAGCCGGCACGACATGATGTGATGGATGATCAAAGCCTGCTACCTCCTCAAGCCGCTGCCAGCTCCGTTGGAGAGTCAGCGCCGTCGACGACGCCGCAGCCCAACGCTGCAGAGGTTCCTACAGCCTCTGCCCACCGCAGCGTCGTGGGCACCCAGCAACCGTCACTGTCGGGATCGGACACAGGGATTCCTAGCGACCGAGACTGTGTCGAGCCCCGCCCTCCGGTGGATGTCGAATCTCGAACCCGAAAGCAAAAATCACCCAAGCGACACAAGAAGAGGCGATTGTCAGCTGAAGAACAGGACAGGGATGTGAAGCCGGCGGAAGACATCGACTTCGTTGACTCGTCCACAATTGCAACGGACTCCAGTGGCATCATTCACCAGAAGGTGCCTGAAGACAAGGAACACTCTCCTAAATTTGGTGGCCCAGAAAACGAGGCGCATTGCGTCGACTCCCAAAATGTGGGCTCCTGTGAAAGCGACCAGCCACCAATGACATCACAATCGTCTCTTGGTGATTGGGCTGACGATATGGAGGCAGATGATGCACAGAAAACATCGATATCTCCACCAGAGCCCATGGCTGACACTGAGCCCGGTGTCCCAGTCAGGGACTCATACGGCACAGTAATGAACAGCATGCAGATGGATGGCTGTGTGGTGTGTGAGATCACTGTGGGCTTGCACCGGCACACTGCCTCCGCCACTTGATATGTCTCTGTCATACCGTGTGGCAACAGTCAATGTAAATGGTGTCCACTCTACTGTCAAAACCCGTATGTTACACGACATGATCAGAGCGGCAGACTTGGACATTGCCCTTCTCCAGGAGGTCTGTCCCGACCTGCGTTTAGACCTGTATGGATACACCACCTACAGCCTACCCTGAGGTGATGGCGCAGGAGGGACGGCCATCCTTTTCCGAGATGGCATAGACGCGACGGACGTGACGTACTTGCCGAACGGGCGAGGCATCGCACTCACACTTGGCGCAGTCCGCCTCATTAACGTCTACGCTCCCTCCGGTAATTCGCACCGTGGTGACAGGCATGTCTTCTATTCGGAGGAGGTAGCCCCACTTTTGCAAGGAAATATGGACCATTACATAGTGGGCGGCGATTTTAACAGCATCCTGCGGCCCGAGGACCAGATATCGCATTACGTCCCGTGCCCGGCTCTACAAGCATTGATACGTGACCTCGCGCTCCACGACACATGGCTCTTACATCATGGGACCCAGAGTGGATATACGCACTGTACCAGCCATTCTGCCAGTCGTCTGGACCGGATATACGTCTCGCGTGCCCTCCGCACGGCAACCCGTGATGCAAAACTCTGGCCGACGGCCTTCTCGGACCATCTCGCGTACATCTGCACTGTCACCTTACCCCGACAACTCACAAGACGCAGCAGGGGCCCGTGGACGCTGAACGTCTCCCTCCTACGCGAGGAAGCGTGTCGGCGAGCAGTCACTGACACGTGCCGTCGATGCATCAGGCGCCTGCCCATGTGTGCTTCCACGTTGCTGTGGTGGCTGGGATGTGTCACACCTGCACTCCGAAAGACCTTGATGGCCTACGGGCGTGACAGAGCAAACTGGCAAAGGGCAACATCGGAATTTTACTATACAGCGTTACGTGACCTGGCGACGCAACCGCCGTCTCCCGAACGTCAGATGTCCGTACAACGCATCAAAGCTCGTCTACTTCGCATCAGGACAGAGCAGCTATAAGGTGTCCGCATCCGTGTGCGAGTGCAAGACTGTATCCCCAACGAAACGGCGTCAGTGTATCACATTGTGCGCGAGAGGCGCCACCGCAAACGTCAGCTCATTACGGCGGTAAACACGGAGGAGGGCGGCCGCGCAGTGACACAAACGGACATCGCGCACACGTTCGCCAGATACTATGGGATCTTGTACATGGAAGATCAGCGAAATGTACGTGATTATGACGAGCTATTGCACGATTTTCCCGCCCCTTGGGACGTGGCACCCGATGATAGTCTGCTGTTGCCCATTACACCCGACGAGCTGACATCGGCCTTGGCACGTGGAGCGCCGAACAAGTCGCCTGGACCGAACGGTTTACCCCTGGAATTCTACCGCACTTTTTACGACCTTATGGGCGACAAGTGGCTCCAAATGTTTCAAGACCTGATCTGCCCTGATTTCACTGTCCCCACAGAATTCACAGAAGGCATCTTGATCCCAGTACCGAAACCGATTGGTGGTTGTCGGTGGCAGGACTTTCGCCCACTCACACTCCTCAACAACGACTACAAGATCTTCGCCCGTATCCTCCGCGCGCGTCTCCACACCGCTATCGGGAACGCCATCCACACCGATCAGACATGTTTAGGTGGTGTCAGCAACATTCATGCGGCGTTAGGAGCATACCGCGACGTAATTGCTTTGACGGCGGCCTGCAAAATACGAGGCGCCTTTGTCGCCGTAGATTTTGACCACGCATTCGACCGAGTCGACCACGGCTTCTTACGCGCAGTTTTGCAACACATGGGCCCCTCTCCGGAGTCTGCACAGGTGGTCCTTCGACTGGTCCACGGAGCGCGCTCCCGCATGATGGTCAACGGTTATCTGTCTGGTCACATTGTTGTTGGACGGCCAGTGCGACAAGGGTGCCCCCTGTCGGGTATATTATTTGCTGCAGCGCTTGAACCGGCTTTACATGGTCTACGGCAGCTATTAACTGGTATCTCCTTACGGGACGTGACCTTTCGTTGTGGTGCATTCGCCGATGACGTGGTGTTCCTGGCCAGATCAGAGGATGAAATGCATATGGCGCTACAGTGGCTACGCCAGTACGGGGCGGTCGCTGGGAGCGTCATCAACGTGAAGAAGACAAAATACATGGATGTCGGAGGGGGGCTTTCCCACACAACGGCGGTGCCCTTTGACAAGGTGCCCGTACTCAAGTGTTTGGGAGTGCAATTCTATAGCAATATCCGCCGCACGGCGGCGGCTACGTACCGCCGGCTCCTACACCAGACACGTGCTCTGCTGCAGGACAACAAACTGCGTCGCCTGGATATGCTCCTCAGAACACGTTATGTCAACACCTATCTTGTCTCAAAATTGAACTATTTTGCGCATATCCTACCCTTGACGGCTACGATGGCCGACAGATTTCAAGCAGCATATGGACATTTCGTAAGCACCGGTCTGGTTTTTAAGTCCGATACGCCACCCTGGCACTGCCGCAGCGGGCGGGCGGTATCGGTTTAATTCATGTCTATAACCGTGCGCGATCGCTTTATCTCAACACTATGCGTCGCACATGGACCTCTGCCCACGCCACTCTGACGGGCCCCTGATAGAGGAAGTGGCACCACACTCTCTGCATCCCCCGGTTTCTGTAGGACACATTTCACCGGCACTCACCCACATCAGAGAGTTCTTGATTGACTTCAGCTACTTACGGTCAGAACTTCCGACGACACGGACGCCCAGCACAAAAGACTATTATCGCCTCTATCAACAGCAGCAACCTGTAAATACGGTCACCCACAGACATCCTGAAGTTGCCTGGAACACTGTGTGGCGAGCGGTACACTCGCCTTCTCTACCTACGACGGTGCGTTCATTGTGGTACGTGGTTGTGAATGGGAAGTTCGCTACTCGTCAGAGGCTACATTCCATACATCTGACGGACAACCCCTTGTGTCCGACATGCTCAGTCGTTGACTCGGATGCACACCGAATGACGTGTGCCGCGACCAGCGAGTGCTGGCTACTGACGCAGCGCATGCTGGCATTACTCTTGCGGCGATTGCCGGAGTCTATCTCCCCTGATGATGTATTGCGCCCCGACGGCGTATACTTTCCATCAACCAGAACGAACGCCGTTAACTGGCTAAAAGGCATGGCCGTTTACTACATATTTTGCGATGCTCCCAAAGGCACACCCGACTTTTGGTCCCTATTGATGACGACACATGCAGCTTTCAGCCGCCACCCGAAGTACAGAACTCGTTTCGCAAATTATTTCGGTTCATTATTTGCGGATCCTCCTGCTCACTGGGGCGTTCCGGGTATGAGACGCTGAAAATGAAGAAGAATCCTGGAGCATATTGATCCTCTACGGACGGAATAGGGGGGAACCCCTCCCAACAGACGAGAAGACGACTCGGACGCTCGGCTACGGCAGTTGTAGGATCTTTCTTTGTAATGAAACAAAAATAAATCTATAAATACAATACAAAATGAAAAACAAATTTAAAAAAATAAAATAAAACAAAAAATTAAAATGTTATAAAAATTAAAGAAATAAATAAATAAAACAACATCGACAAACCCACTACATCCTCTTCCTGATCCTTCGATCCTCGAACTCGAACACGTTGCTTGGGCGTGGCGGCGGGATGGCCAGGCTTCGGGTGTCGACCCCTGCCCTACCCGTCGTCCTGCTCCTGCAGCGGTTCATTAAAAATAAATGGCAAGCGTCGTGCGTTCTAAACTTATAGTCGCCTGTTCGCGTCCAACTGTATTTTTTTTTTTTTTTTTTTTATCACAGTCGGTCTAAAGTTATGAGTCTCACTGAACATCGAAGATAATTCGCTTAACATTCTACCCACCAGCAATAACAAGTATTCCAGAAACAATTCCGCAGGACAGCTCGTGGCTGCGCCGCGATCATAACAGCTTACACTCGAGCGTTTCCTCGCGCTGCAGCGGCTACCGGCCACCGGCCAGACGCCACCCGCCGCCTGAAATCCGGCGCCGCCCAGGTGAACGCGGCGCGACGCTGTCAGTGTGTGTATCAACTGTCATTTTCGAATTTGAAGTTCTAGTTATCATCTTGCAGTTAAGCATTGGATTTTGCATATTTGAAAATCATGAACTACAGTTAAGCATTGTAAAATTGAGTCGCAAGTGGAAATAGGTGTAACATCTGTAACACAACGTTTACTTTTGGTATAACAGAGGGCTGAATGCAGAGGAGGCAGCTAGAAAGATTTGAATTGTGTGTGGAGCGAGTGCTTTTGGGAAAAATACGCCAGAAAAAGATATTCTTGTTTCAACAAAGATCGTTCTGGCATGAATGATTTTCCACATTAAGGAAGTCTCGACTACTGATATATATGATAGATTACCATTTTACCATCATGCGACATTTGCATTCAACAGGCGAAGTTCAGAAGTCTGGTGTAGGAGCACTGCATGCTCTAATTCGAAACAACAAAAATCAACGGAGTGACTATTATTGAACGTCATCAGGTCGCTCATTGAGCATTCGAATGCAGTACTGTTACTGGTGACGTGCTATGATGCCTTTATCGTTAACTTCCTAAGAAGAAATGAAAGGCTGAGCCCCTCCAAAAGACATAAACTCGAGAAAAGAGTAGTGTGAACATAGTATTTTACATCTGATAGCCCCAAAAGTGTGTTGTGGGCTACGAATTCTGCCCCAAGAGCTGTGTGCAACGCAGCTAGAATTTCTTGCCAACAACTGAGACACCTTTCGGTCTCAGCGTAAGAAAATCGAGCAACACAACTACATCACATGTGCTACTGCATGATAACGCACTTCTTGATTTGAGAAACAAAACTATCCAGGAGATTGAAATTAAAGTCGTCTCTCAGGCACTTGTATTGATAGAGAAGTCCTCTCTCAAGCACTTGTCCCTCTCGTCATATATTCGTAAAGTTTTACCTTTCCCGCTCTTGATCGATTAACCGTCAACGAAATTCATTTCTAGACGAAAATACTCTTAAAACTACTCTGGTATAATGATATCTTTTGTGGCGGCGTTCGTAGCGACAAACAATTCGCTGTAGAAACGGCTTACGAAGTCACCGCCACACTTTTAATAGCGGGCCGACCGGTCCGCTGGAACAGTGAACAGAAAGATGAAAACCCAAACACTCTGATTAAATAAAAGTCGGTACTTATCTTTATTAACGAAGATACAGAAACACAGTAGTGAACTGCGTGTCTACAGAAATCTGTCTAGTTCGAGTCGGAGCGGCTAGGTCAACGTCGGCTGACGACAAACAACAACTCTGCTGCGATGAACACACAACTGACTAGCAAGTACACAATTCGGTGGCGAGTATACAACTGAGCGGCGAATACAGGACTGTCATAGCGCTCGCGACTCCAGCGCTTAAAAAACCAGAAGCCAGCGGTGGCGCGCGCAGACTTGCGGCGATTTCCTGTCTCGCTGGCGCTGCTTATGCGGACGGCGTCCGGACTTTGATGCTGCCAACCTTTTGGCAGCGGGCTCGGGTGGCATTACTGGCTAGGATATAACACTCCTCCCCCCCAAATCGCCGCACCGTCGTTGAATAATGACGTGGCGAGCGTCGACGGCGGGGGAGGGGTCTGGCCGCAGGCGTAGCAGAAGAGACCGGGGCGGAGACTGTTGTCGGTGGCAGTCCCCGGTCCGCACCCCAGCATTGGCTGCGCGGGGCCTCGGGAAACACCGACTGAAAACCGAGGTCAGGGTGCACGCCTGTGACCACGGGCGCAGCTTCTGGTACTGGACGCGACGGGGCGTCGGGACCCATGAAGAGAGGCAGCGTCTCCTGACGCTGCGTCGACGGCTGCTGAGTGGGCGCCGGACAAGGCGCTGCGGTGTCAGACTCCTTGGGGGTGCCCAAGGAAAGCGGCTGCAGGACAGGCTGCACAGCCACCGCTTGGGAAGGCGGCCCGGCTGAGGGGTCGACGTCCATCAGCTCCGAAGGCGGTGGCGACTGAAGAGGGACCGCAGGGGCCGGAGCGACCACCTGGGGCGCTCCCGGATGAAGCTGCGCGGGAGGCATCAACGGGACGGGCCGTCGGCGTGGTAGCGGCGACGGCTGCTGCCGCTGCCCTGGGGGCGGCAGCGAAGTCGGAAGGCGCGGCTGGAACCCGCCGCGGACCAAATCTGTGGACAAAGAACGAGCGGCAGAATCCGAGCGGCCAGCGCGGCGCAACTGGTTCTGATGCCTCCTGTGCACCCCAGTAGCACCTTGAACAGTATAAAAACCGCGACCCTGGACACTTATCACGGTACCACGTTCCCAACGACGGCGACCGTGATAAACTCTGAAAAAAACGGCGTCGTTGCGCTGAAAACGCGTGCGATGCTCAGAAGCGGCGGGTCGATCCGGCGGGTGCAACAACCGTAGTAGGGTGCGATGACGATGGCCGTGGAGAAGCTCCGCAGGCGAAGGGCCGTCGCGTGGCGTGGTCCGGTACGACAACAGGAACGTGATGAGGGCCTGCTGACGAGAGTGCGTAGCACGAAGGCGGTCCATATGATCCTTGAATGTGCGTACAAAACGTTCCGCTGCACCATTCGATTGAGGCTGGAACGGCGGAGTAAGAACATGGCGAATGCCATTGGCAGAACAAAAACTTTCAAATTCAGCAGAGGTAAATTGTGGACCATTGTCAGACACTAAAACTTCTGGAATACCCTCAATACAAAAAATTGAAGTCAACGCCTGTATAGTTTGTGCAGACGTTGTAGACTGCATGGGCACAACAAACGGAAAATTACTAAATGCATCTATCACGATGAGCCAACGAGAGTGCCAATATGGACCAGCGAAATCAATATGTACTCGCTGCCAGGGACCGGCAGGGCGTGCCCACTCAAAATAGCGTTGAGGCGGAGCAGCTTGGTGTTCGGCACACGTCGAACAAGCTGTAGACATCTGCGTAATTTGCTTATCAATGCCGATCCATGTACAATGACGGCGGGCAAGCTGCTTGGTGCGGACCACTCCCCAATGACCTTGATGCAACAAGTCGAGGACCTTGGATTGGAGCACTTGGGGAACCACTACACGAAGCTGGTCATTCTCGGTGCGTAACAGCAAAACTCCGTGCGAAACAGACAACAGATGACGTTGCGGATAATAGCGACGAACCACAGGATCCGATATGTCCTTTGCCTTGGACGGCCAACCACGTTGAACAAAACGTAATAGTAAACTCAGATGAGGATCCGTAGCTGTCTCACGTGCCACCTGACGATAATCAATCGGAAAATCCCGGAGGGATTGATGCTCATCGGCGTCAATCAGATGGCAAGAGTCGTCAGAGGAATCGAAGACATCATCCGCAGCAATCGGCAATCTAGAAAGCGCGTCAGCGTTTGCATGCTGAGCTGTAGGGCGATACAGTATCTCATACTGGTATTGTGATAACAAAAGAGCCCAACGTTGTAGTCTCTGAGCTGTCCGCTGAGGAACTGGTTTAGACGGATGAAACAGTGACGTCAGGGGCTTGTGATCTGTTACTAAATAGAATGGTCTACCTTAGAGGTAGTGATGGAATTTTGTGACACCGAACACAATAGCCAACGCTTCCTTGTCCAATTGGCTATAATTACACTGAGCTTTGTTTAGAAATTTAGATGCGAACGCAATAGGACGTTCGGTGTTACCGTCTCGGTGAGACAACACAGCACCGAGGCCGAAAGAAGAGGCATCACAAGCTAACACCAGAGGCTTGTTAGGGTCGTAATGGACCAGACAACGATCATTCAATAAAGCCTCTTTAAGCTGCTGAAAGGCTGATTGGCAATCAGCTGACCACACAAACGGAACATTCTTACGGCGGAGACGATGCAACGGTGCAGCAATCTGTGATGCATTAGGTATAAACCTAATATAATATGTCAATTTGCCAAGAACTGCTTGCAATGCCTGCAGATTGCGAGGGGCGGGCAAATCACGAATAGCTGCTAAATGTGACTGGGAGGGATGAATGCCTTGAGCATTAATAACATGTCCCAGATACTCCATCTCCGTAAGGAAAAATGAACATTTATCGATGTTGCAACGTAGGCCTGCCTGAGACAACACTGTAAACAAACACTCCAAATTACGGAAATGTTCAGCAGGCGTCCGACCGGACACAACAATATCGTCTAAATAGTTGCAACACGATGGCACATTAGCCAGAAGTTGTGACAAAAAACGCTGAAAAACAGCTGGAGCTGACGCACAACCAAAAGGCAAACGCAGAAAACGGAACAACCCCAACGACGTGTTTATGACAAAATACTGTTGTGATTGCTCGTCGAGGGGCAATTGCAAATATGCTTCACGGAGATCAATTTTGGAAAAGAAACGAGCTTCCCCTAACTTATCCATCAGCTCGTCCGGTCTAGGCAAAGGAAAAGAATCAATGACAGTCTGAGGATTAACTGTCGACTTAAAATCAGCACACAAACGTAACTTGCCAGACGGTTTCTTTATAATAACTAAGGGAGAAGCCCACTGGCTCGCTGAAACGGGTTGAATAACACCGTTGTTTTGCCAACGACGAAGTTCATCTGCTACAGGTGCCCGAAGGGCGTGAGGCACTGGACGAGCACGAAAAAATCGAGGCTGAGCATTATCTTTTAACGTAATATGAGCGGCAAAGTTCGCAGCACAACCTAGTTCGTCTTTAAATAGGTCACTGTATCGTTTACACAAATCGGTTATGCTGTCTTGAGGAACAACAACAGAATTAATTTGCAACACATTGTCTTGGATAGACAGGCCAAACAAGTCAAAACAGTCTAATCTGAAAATGTTTACACTGTCTGTAGCGCGGAGCACTGTGAATGAAACTGTTTTTGTATTGCCACGGAATGTGGCTGGCACGCTACATACACCTAACACAGGAATTTGTTCTCCACTATAAGTAGCCAAAGAATGTTTTGCCGCTGAAAGTTTAGGGCGGCCGATAGCCGCATACGTAGCACTATTTATGAGAGTCACAGACGCACCAGTGTCTAATTGAAAATTGAAGGTCTTATCCTGGATGCGTAGCTTCACAAATAGTTTATTACACTGTCTCTGGATCGGTGCAGTGGAGGCGGAAGACACAAAATCAGCGCGTTTAGCGCGTGTTCGCTGCTTACGACAACTCCTGGGTTGGGCGGGTGGAACAACAACTCCCGCTTCACTTGTAGTCTGTACATTACGTTTTACAGCGTTTGAATTACGCTTGGGTCGCATAGCAGAGGGCTGGGTGGGTGGCTTATTGCGAACAAGTTTATTACCCACACGAACCGTGGAAGAGTCTTTAAACGCGACCTTCTGGGCGGGCTGGCTTTGAAGAACATGAATATCCATGGGCTGGGCAGCACTAGAATTGTTCTTGCGTTTACGCAAACAAACAGTCTGGATGTGTCCTTTCCTTTGACAAAAATGACAAACCGCGTTTCTTAACGGGCAACGTTCACGAGGATGAGCAAGAACACACTTAGGGCAAGACTTAACTCTATCATTTTGCACACGCGGCTGACGAATGTGTTTAACATGACGCGGCCGGCTAGTGTTTACAGTCTGACTCTGCCGGTGGGGCCGTGGGCGTGACATAACTTGCTTAGCACAGGCAAATTGAGAAATACATGGCTGATCTAACTCACACTCAGCATAGTCAAAAGTATCTTGGGCTTCAATGATGTTCATCACAGTCTCTAATGACGGGTCAGGCAACTTTAAGATAGCAGCACGAATACGAGAATCTGCAATGTTTTGAGTAATAGCGTCTCGTAACATGACATCACTGTAGGAAGCTCCACACACACAATTAAATCGGCACTGACGGGTGAGGCCCCGTAAATCTGTTAACCACTGTTTATTAGATTGATGTGGCAGTTTCTTTAATCTGAAGAACTTGAATCTGGCTGCTGCCACATGAACTCGCGACTCGAAATACTCAGCAAGCTTGTTAACAACAACGTCATAGTCTAAAGCTTCTGGCTTGGATTCCGGGAACAACTTACAAAGTAGTCGATAGACTTCCACGCCTGCAGTGGAAATTAAATAAAGCTGCCGCTCAGTACCCGTGATTTTGTAGACTGTCATGTGCGCCTGCAACTGCGCGAAATATTCTCGCCATTCTTCTCTTGATGCATCAAAAGCACGGAAAGGTGGTGCTGCCTGTGCTTGTTCCTTTTGTGTTGGAGGATTAGCCGCGTGTTTGGCGATTGCTTCCACCAGACTTTGTATTTGCTGACTCTGTAACAAGATCAACTGTTGTAATTCGGCAGACATAGTGAACACAAGTTAAACCAGCCCCCCAAATTTTATCGCTATAATTAGTATAACCAGAAACAAGTTGAACCAGCCCTGCACACCAGTTCGGAAGCCCTCGTCGCCAGTTTTGTGGCGGCGTTCGTAGCGACAAACAATTCGCTGTAGAAACGGCTTACGAAGTCACCGCCACACTTTTAATAGCGGGCCGACCGGTCCGCTGGAACAGTGAACAGAAAGATGAAAACCCAAACACTCTGATTAAATAAAAGTCGGTACTTATCTTTATTAACGAAGATACAGAAACACAGTAGTGAATTCCGTGTCTACAGAAATCTGTCTAGTTCGAGTCGGAGCGGCTAGGTCAACGTCGGCTGACGACAAACAACAACTCTGCTGCGATGAACACACAACTGACTAGCAAGTACACAATTCGGTGGCGAGTATACAACTGAGCGGTGAATACAGAACTGTCCTAGCGCTCGCGACTCCAGCGCTTAAAAAACAGAAGCCAGCGGTGGCGCGCGCAGACTTGCGGCGATTTCCTGTCTCGCTGGCGCTGCTTATGCGGACGGCGTCCGGACTTTGATGCTGCCAACCTATTGGCAGCGGGCTCGGGTGGCATTACTGGCTAGGATATAACAATATCGTTGGAACCAGTAGGTTTCTACTGGCGTAGAATTTGTAAACAAATTTAGCATTGTCAGATCGTTTTAGATATCGTGAAAGAAAATTTTTTTCTGATTAATTTCTCTTTGATGATTACTGTTGCGTTTAGTAAACTAATGGAAAATCCAATTAAAATATTCACTGTACTAATACAAATTAAATTCAGCTTACTACAGAAACATCACGACGACAGACTATCTTAATAAAGCATTAAGTATCTGTAAGACGATTGAGCCTATTTTAACACGAATTAGTAGGACATTACCGACTTTTGACTTCGGAAAGATCTGTATTTACTTCATTTCCTGTATCATTCGCAATTATTATGAAAATGTGGCATTTCATAGATATAATTATGTATTCACAACAAATATATCGTCATTATGAATTTGGCAGTACCGCAAGGTTTTCGCTCTGACACTAAGGGTTACTGAAAGTAGCAAGGCGCATTTCGCTCGAGCGTTGTCTTACGATTCCCTTATTGCGTTTGTATCTGCCTGCTTGTAGCTCTGCTACAAAAAAATTAAAAATCTGGCTTTCAGCGAGTCTCGAAACGCGAACGAAAGCAGCTTGCACCTGGTAGCCAAACATGTTTCTTGGGAACAGGCTACTTCCTAAAGTGGGAAGACATTCTTTTGTGGTTGAATTGTTGGCAAATGTCAGTCAGACGTGTGCCGTTGGTCTAAGCGTTTCGGTGTGTTGAATTTGTACCAATGATTTTTCTACAGGATTTTTATGTCCCAAATAGAGAGTTGAAGTCTCCCATTAGTATTTTCACGTCATCTTGGTGAATTTTGCTCATAGTATTTTCGAGTGTGTTCCGCAATTTTTCGACATTTTCGGTGTTTTCCTTATTTTCGATGTTGGTGGGGGCATGTGCATTTATGAGTGTATATTTTTTATAGGGACTCTGAATGAGCATAGTCATTACTCGATTGTTGATGGGTGTGATTTCTTCGACAGAGTTGTTGATAGATCTGTGTTCGAGAAATGCAATGCCGAAGATTGGTGCGCCTTTTGGTACCTTTTGTTGTATGTTGCTCTTGAAGATGCCATGGTTTCCGTAATGCAAGTTGTAATTGTCAATTAATCGTGGTTCTTGAAGAGCAAGGATGAGAATTTTTTGGCGGTCGTTTTCTTTTGTGAGATCATTGAGGTTTCTTGTTTGGATCAATGTATCGATGTTTAGTTTTTAAATGAATGTTTTCTGCTTGTAGGGAAATTTACCAGAGATCTTCGATATTCTCTGCCGTGCTAGCCAGGACTCCCCAGAATGCGAAAATCCAACTGCCGCCTATCGGTGGCCAGGTTGTGTACCACCCGGGGTAAGGTTACCTGTGCTTGCATAGTTCATGTTTTCTTGTGTTTGGCCTGGGTGATACCAGGACCAGACAGGACCAAAGGGTATCGAAGCCTTTGGAAGCAAATATTTTCAACCAAGCTCATTGAGCTAACAAAAAAATGGTTCAAATGGCTCTGAGCACTATGGGACTTAACATCTATGGTCATCAGTCCCCTAGAACTTAGAACTACTTAAACCTAACTAACCTAAGGACAGCACACAACATACATGCCCGAGGCAGGATTCGAACCTGCGACCGTAGCGGTCGTGCGGTTCCAGACTGTAGCGCCTTTAACCGCTCGGCCACTCCGGCCGGCATCAGTTTTCAACTCGATCATGCACGACCGCGAACGTTTTCTACGTGACGACGTTAAAATTGAACCGCGAGACATAATTGCTATCCATCTCTCTATTACGAGCAGTGTTGTCTACGTCAAGCTAGTAAGTGACGAAGTGTGCAACAGAATCGTGCACGCACATGCGAACAATCTAAAATTCAGACTTTCTGTAAGCAGTTTGACAGCATAACACCACCACAGCTACTGACAACCTGAACCATTATCATCACGCAGTTGTAATTCTCAGTGATTACAGGTTGCTGATGTTTGTCAAGAATAGCGGAAAGCGCCTCTGATGTTCCATTTGCATTACGACTAGGACGGAGAGAATGCTAAATAACAGTAATAGGTCACCCTGCGAAGAGAAGAGTCCACGTATAGTCTCAACTTCTTGCAGTTTGATATTAATGCAGTTCCCGATAGTTTCACACTAACGGCTTCTTTTGGCTATCGAAATACTCATATGGGAATTATAAATGTGTAATTGCTAGAACGCTCAACTACCTTAATAACACCTCATTCTGGATTGAATACGACTCGGAAAGCGACGTTAATTTGACGTTTTCATCCATCTCCAGACGTCTCACTGAATGAAGTCTGAAGTGCACGCACAGTTGTGTTGCCTGCCGCAAGGATTCTGTGAAGTGTTGTGGCAGCTAGCAGTCATTGCTGAATACACACATGTGCAAATATCCTCACTGCTCTAGCGGAACTCGTCTTTGTTGCATTTTTTCCATACCGTAATTAGCACAATAACATAAGGCTTGTTCTGCTGAAGAACTTGATGCCCACAAGTCCTTAAATAAGAATCTCCTAGCGGGAGTAATACATGAAAGGAAACAGACTGTTGGACAAAAGAATGGACAGCTCCCTGCTTTTGGCGTTTCCGATAGCGCCTACGATAAGAATCTGGTGTCATATTATGCTTCAGAACTCTAAACTGTTTATTTTTTTACTTCATACTAAAACATAAGTTGTGATATGAGAAGAGGAAATGACTTATATGCTTCTCAGGAACTTTAGGTTTTCGTGTTTATTTTCTCACTTCATATTAGAACAAGGGCGTTAATATGAGAAGAGGAAATGAAATATACGCTTCCAAGACATAATATTTCCTTGTGTGCTAGTACTGCATACATGAAAGCCTTGCAGTTAATTTTTGTATGTTGGATAAATTTTGATTTCACCTCACATTCCTTTGTGAGAAGGTTCCTATTTTCTTGGGATTCAAATAGAGTGGACATTTCATCACTGGTTAATATTCTGATGACTAATGACATGATACCCGTTGCAATTGCTCCATGGCACCGGTGAGTAGAGTCTCACGTTGGTTACTAAAAGAACACGCAGGCAGTGATATCCGCTCACTGCAGTCAGAGCCAAGGTGATTTCTTTCTGTTTAGGGCGAAGCGTCTGCTGGAGTGTCCACGCTCAGCCAACATAAACAAATCGCGGCGGCATTGGGCACTGCTAATCGCTGCACTTGTCGCGAGCCTCGACAACAAGAGCACACTGTCTCTGCTAACGATACTATGGAGTTAATACATCTTACTTAACGTAATACGCAGGACGTGGGATGGGTAAAAATTCAGTTTGTAACTTCCCATCGCTTTAAAATACTTTACAGTCATATTTGATGCAATATTTATTGTTGGTTGTCTCTCTAATGTTAATAGTATTGATTCAGATTGTGCGTTAACACGAAAACACACAAACAGTCATTGATTCCAGTGAGGGTGACAACTACTGTGTGTTGAACAACACATGCACCAGTCAGTTCCTCAGTTGGCGTCGAGTGGATGAGATTTTTCAATTACCTTGCATTGTAAGAATTGTGAGGAGGGGACTGAAAGTAAATGGACTCGCTGTATGCTAAAGAGCTGCAACAAAGCAAAGCTTGACCGATTATCAGATAATTGTCCACATGGGTTTTGTGGACGAGTATACTTTTAGTAACCAACCCACCCACGATCATTACGTAAGATTTCTCGAGGGCGTAGGGGAATTGATTTCATTAAGTCGTCGACAGTGTAGCGTGATGGTTTACTTCCCACCATACGTTTTCTATATTCGTCCAAAGGTCGCTTGCATTTGTAGGCACACATGGCAATGACCTTGTTACCTCTGCCCACATATTCTCTGTCTGGTTGATGTTCGGTGATCGTGGAACAAACGGCAACAGCTTTATCCTCTCTTGGCCCTGAAACCAATCTCGCACTGCTCTACTATGATGGATGGGTCTCTGCTCCTGTAAATACACTGTTATCTCGTTAGTTCATATATTTATATTTAAATAACGTATTTGTAATAAGCACATTGGATTATTATTTTCCACAGTGTTTAAGAATTCAGGCCCTGTCATAGATAAGTGATCTGGATTCAACAGTCCGATTAAGAATGTGGTTCACCCAGTCTATCATATGATGAGAGTCGTAGTCGGATATCCACATTAAGACTGACTGGCTGAATCCGATTAGGACGATCTTGTATCGAAATGAAATTACAGAAATCGGATAATTTGAACGTCTGTATTGCAACAATGCTGTGCACATAAATTCCTATGATGGAGTAACAGCTAGCAACTGTCTAAGAAAAGTGAGAAATATGTCGACTAGCAGCAATGTAACGTAATTATAACCCATATTTATGTGATGGAAATACTGAATCGAATAATACACATCTATTTCAGTGGAGAGAAGATACACCATATCAGATTTGCTGATGACATAATGCCAATAATAATAATAATAATAAAAATCCCGTGTGGCCGATAGGGTAAACCCTCCCCCCATATGGGTGGTACCGAGGTGATCAAATACTTGGGGTGAACCAAATATTAACACAATCCTGGACGGCTACTCAAACCGTTGAACCCAAAATCCAGACACATCTGAGTGAAAATCACCGCTACTCTGGTCACCGTCTGTTATCTCAATGAGCTTGGCTGAAAATATTTGCTTCCAAAGGCTTCAACACCCTCTGGCCCTGTCTGGTCCCGGTATCACCCAGGCCAAACCAATGAAACACAAGAAAACATGAACTATGCAAGCACAGGTAACTTTACCCCAGGTGGTACACAACCTGGCCACCGATAGGCGGCAGTTGGATTTTCGCATTCTGGGGAGTCCTGGCTAGCACGGCAGAGAATATCGAAGATCTCTGGTAAATTTCCCTACAAGCAGAAAACATTCATTTAAAAACTAAACATCGATACATTGATCCAAACAAGAACCCTCAATGATCACACAAAAGAAAACGACCGCCAAAAAATTCTCATCCTTGCTCTTCAAGAACCACGATTAATTGACAATTACCACTTGCATTACGGAAACCATGGCATCTTCAAGAGCAAAATACAACAAAAGGTAGCGAAAGGCGTACCAATCTTCGGCACTGCATTTCTCGAACACAGATCTATCATCAGCTCTGTCAAAGAAATCACACCCATCAACAATCGACTTATGACTATGCTCATTCAGAGCCCCTATAAAAGATATACAGTCGAAAATACTATGAGCAAAATTCACCAAGATGACGTGAAAATACTAATGGGCGACTTCAACGCTTTATTTGGGACAGAAAAAACCTGTAGAAAAACATTGGTACAAATTCAACACGCCGAAACGCTTAGACCAACGGCACTCGTCTGACTGACATTTGCCAACATTTCAACCACAAAAGAATGTCTTCCCACTTTAGGAAGTAGCCTGTTCCCAAGAAACATGTTTGGCTACCAGGTGCAAGCTGCTTTCGTTCGCCTTTCGAGACTCGCTGAAAGTCAGATTTTTAATTTTTTTGTAGCAGAGCTACAAGCAGGCAGGTACAAACGCAATAAGGCAATAAGGGAATCAAATGGCTCTGAGCACTATGGGACTCAACTGCTGAGGTCATTAGTCCCCTAGAACTTAGAACTAGTTAAACCTAACTAACCTAAGGACATCACAAACATCCATGCCCAAGGCAGGATTCGAACCTGCGACCGTAGCGGTCTTGCGGTTCCAGACTGCAGCGCCTTTAACCGCACGGCCACTTCGGCCGGCCGATAAGGGAATCGTAAGACAACGCTCGAGCGAAATGCGCCTTGCTACTTTCAGTAACCCTTAGTGTCAGAGCGAAAACCTTGCGGTACTGCCAAATTCATAATGACGACATATTTGTTGTGAATACATAATTGTATCTATGAAATGCCACATTTTCATAATAATTGCGAATGATACAGGAAATGAAGTAAATACAGATCTTTGCGAAGTCAAAAGTCGGTAATGTCCTACTAATTCGTGTTAAAATAGGCTCAATCGTCTTACAGATACTTAATGCTTTATTAAGATAGTCTGTCCTCGTGATGTTTCTGTAGTAAGCTGAATTTAATTTGTATTAGTACAGTGAATACTTTAATTGGATTTTCCATTAGTTTACTAAACGCAACAGTAATCATCAAAGAGAAATTAATCAGAAAAAAATTTTCTTTCACGATATCTAAAACAATCTGACAATGCTAAATTTGTTTACAAATTCTACGCCAGTGAAACCTACTGGTTCCAACGATATCATTATACCAGAGTAGTT
This sequence comes from Schistocerca serialis cubense, assembly GCF_023864345.2. Lineage (NCBI taxonomy): Eukaryota > Metazoa > Arthropoda > Insecta > Orthoptera > Acrididae > Schistocerca > Schistocerca serialis. The sequence goes on along the minus strand of NC_064640.1, from coordinate 987,198,149 downwards.
TTAAGAGTATTTTCGTCTAGAAATGAATTGCGTTGACGGTTGATCGATCAAGAGCGGGAAAGGTAAAACCTTACGAATATATGACGAGAGGGAGAAGTGCTTGAGAGAGGACTTCTCTATCAATACAAGTGCCTGAGAGACGACTTTAATTTCAATCTCCTGGATAATTTTGTTTCTCAAATCAAGAAGTGCGTTATCATGCAGTAGCACATGTGATGTAGTTGTGTTGCTCGATTTTCTTACGCTGAGACCGAAAGGTGTCTCAGTTGTTGGCAAGAAATTCCAGCTGCGTTGCACACAGCTCTTGGGGCAGAATTCGTTGCCCACAACACACTTTTGGAGCTATCAGATGTAAAATATTATGTTCACACTACTCTTTGCTCGAGTTTATGTCTTTTGGAGGGGCTCAGCCTTTCATTTCTTCTTAGGAAGTTAACGATAAAGGCATCATAGCACGTCACCAGTAACAGTACTGCATACGAATGCTCAATGAGCGATCTGATGACGTTCAATAATAGTCACTCCGTTGATTTTTGTTGTTTCGAATTAGAGCATGCAGTACTCCTACACCAGACTTCTGAACTTCGCCTGTTGAATGCAAATGTCGCATGATGGTAAAATGGTAATCTATCACATATATCAGTAGTCGAGACTTCCTTAATGTGGAAAATCATTCATGCCAGAACGATCTTTGTTGAAACAAGAATATCTTTCCAAAAGCACTCGCTCCACACACAATTCAAATCTTTCTAGCTGCCTCCTCTGCATTCACCCCTCTGTTATACCAAAAGTAAACGTTGTGTTACAGATGTTACACCTATTTCCACTTGCGACTCAATTTTACAATGCTTAACTGTAGTTCATGATTTTCAAATATGCAAAATCCAATGCTTAACTGCAAGATGATAACTAGAACTTCAAATTCGAAAATGACAGTTGATACACACACCGACAGCGTCGCGCCGCGTTCACCTGGGCGGCGCCGGATTTCAGGCGGCGGGTGGCATCTGGCCGGTGGCCGGTAGCCGCTGCAGCGCGAGGAATCGCTCGAGTGTAAGCTGTTATGATCGCGGCGCAGCCACGAGCTGTCCTGCGGAATTGTTTCTGGAATACTTGTTATTGCTGGTGGGTAGAATGTTAAGCGAATTATCTTCGATGTTCAGTGAGACTCATAACTTTAGTCCGACTGTGGTAAAGAAAAAAAAAAAAAAATACAGTTGGACGCGAACAGGCGACAATAAGTTTAGAACGCACGACGCTTGCCTTTTTTTTTTTAATGAACCGCTGCAGGAGCAGGACGACGGGTAGGGCAGGGGTCGACACCCGAATCCTGGCCATCCCGCCGCCAAGCCCAAGCAACGTGTTCGAGTTCGAGGATCGAAGGATCAGGAAGAGGATGTAGTGGGTTTGTCGATGTTGTTTTATTTATTTATTTCTTTAATTTTTATAACATTTTAATTTTTTGTTTTATTTTATTTTTTTAAATTTGTTTTTCATTTTGTATTGTATTTATAGATTTATTTTTGTTTCATTACAAAGAAAGATCCTACAACTGCCGTAGCCGAGCGTCCGAGTCGTCTTCTCGTCTGTTGGGAGGGGTTCCCCCCTATTCCGTCCGTAGAGGATCAATATGCTCCAGGATTCTTCTTCATTTTCAGCGTCTCATACCCGGAACGCCCCAGTGAGCAGGAGGATCCGCAAATAATGAACCGAAATAATTTGCGAAACGAGTTCTGTACTTCGGGTGGCGGCTGAAAGCTGCATGTGTCGTCATCAATAGGGACCAAAAGTCGGGTGTGCCTTTGGGAGCATCGCAAAATATGTAGTAAACGGCCATGCCTTTTAGCCAGTTAACGGCGTTCGTTCTGGTTGATGGAAAGTATACGCCGTCGGGGCGCAATACATCATCAGGGGAGATAGACTCCGGCAATCGCCGCAAGAGTAATGCCAGCATGCGCTGCGTCAGTAGCCAGCACTCGCTGGTCGCGGCACACGTCATTCGGTGTGCATCCGAGTCAACGACTGAGCATGTCGGACACAAGGGGTTGTCCGTCAGATGTATGGAATGTAGCCTCTGACGAGTAGCGAACTTCCCATTCACAACCACGTACCACAATGAACGCACCGTCGTAGGTAGAGAAGGCGTGTGTACCGCTCGCCACACCGTGTTCCAGGCAACTTCAGGATGTCTGTGGGCGACCGTATTTACAGATTGCTGCTGTTGATAGAGGCGATAATAGTCTTTTGTGCTGGGCTTCCGTGTCGTCGGAAGATCTGACCGTAAGTAGCTGAAGTCAATCAACCAGACCGGTGCTTACGAAATGTCCATATGCTGCTTGAAATCTGTCGGCCATCGTAGCCGTCAAGGGAAGGATATGCGCAAAATAGTTCAATTTTGAGACAAGATAGGTGTTGACATAACGTGTTCTGAGGAGCATATCCAGGCGACGCAGTTTGTTGTCCTGCAGCAGAGCACGTGTCTGGTGTAGGAGCCGGCGGTACGTAGCAGCCGCCGAGCGGCGGATATTGCTATAGAATTGCACTCCTAAACACTTGAGTACAGGCACCTTGTCAAAGGGCACCGCCGTTACGTGGGAAAGCCCCCCTCCGACATCCATGTATTTTGTCTTCTTCACGTTGATGACGCTCCCTGCGACCGCCCCGTACTGGCGTAGCCACTGTAGCGCCATATGCATTTCATCCTCTGATCTGGCCAGGAACACCACGTCATCGGCGAATGCATCACAACGAAAGGCCACGTCCCGTAAGGAGATACCAGTTAATCGCTGCCGTAGACCATGTAAAGCTGGATCAAGCGCTGCAGCAAATAATATACCCGACAGGGGGCACCCTTGTCGCACTGACTGTCCAGCAACAATGTGACCAGACTGATAACCGTTGACCATCATGCGGGAGCGCGCTCCGTGGACCAGTCGAAGGACCACCTGTGCAGACTCCGGAGAGAGGCCCATGTGTTGCCCCTGTGGAGAGGGATGAGACATCATAAATGCTCGTAAAGGTGCATTCACATCCCTCGTTTCTATGTGAGCCATCATGTATTAAGAAGTGATAAAAAGGTGGGAACCCGTCTCCTGCCCCGGACCGGCACCTCTGACATTGGAGGGGGGGGGGGGGGGGGAGGGACGCAGGCAGCTCGCCCACCAGCCTCGCCCCTAGGCCGAGGGCACTCCCGAGCTGCCGGGTTCAGCACGCCGCCGCCAACGTACTGGTCCCTCTCGGTGGGCCCGTCGTCGACGATTTCACTCACCGCGCCTCGGCAAGTATACCCTTCACTCTGGAGAAGCGGATGTACTTCTCGTCCTCCACCACCTGCTAGCCCGAGCTTCCATCTCTCGGCCAGGGACCCACTCCTACTCAGGTGGTGGGCCGGCCACCCAGTCGTTCAGTCGTCTGGACTCAGCTAACCTGGCCCAGGCGATGTCACCACCCCCTGGGTTTGGCAGAACACGCCTCGGTTACCCACGGGCGCGGCGAAGCGTCCTTGCCGACTCGCGTCGAGATCCCGTGCCGACAAACGAGGTTGCAGAGCAGCTGGTGTTCTGTGCTCTGTGCAGAGAGGGAGAGGAGCAGCAGCCGGCCAGCGCAGAGGAGTCGCACTCAGAGTGAGCCTAGCAGCCCCGCTCAACCCTCCACAGCCGGTCGGAGTGGCCGAGCGGTTCTAGGCGCTTCAGTCTGGAACCGCGCGATCGCTACGGTCGCAGGTTCGAATCCTGCCTCGCGCATGGATGTTTGTGATGTCCTTAGGTTAGTTAGGTTTAAGTAGTTCTAAGTTCTAGGGAACTGATGACCTCCGCTGTTAAGTCCCGTAGTGCTCAGAGCCATTTGAACCATTTTCAACCCTCCCCCCCAAGGGACAGATCTTAGGTCCCTGGACACAGCTCCCCCTGTGCCACGCACCCTTCGCTTTTGCTTCAGGTTGGGTCACATCTCTCCATTCTGACGCAAGGCACATCCGGGCGGGCCCGGAAAATGCCGAGCTTAACGTCTGGCACCACGGGAAGGCGAGGCGGATAGAGCCACTTGGGAAGGAGAGGCTATGTATGACGCATCACTCCCCCGTGTGAGCCCTATCGGCGGCACGCCCGACCAGAAAGCGATACACCCTGGTGCGAAATTCCGTGCCTTACGGCGCGCCGGCGGCGGTCGGGCCTGCACCATGCGCACCGTGCAAGAGACCGAGGAACTGCGAGCTTGCGCCCACGCTCAACTCATCCGACCTCGCGCCAGACATCGTACACAGCTTGTAGTCTGTCGGCCAAAGTTCCTCAGAGGGTGGAGGCTGGCTAGACACCAGCTCACTGCAGCAGTGAAATTTTCCTTAGTACCGCGACCCCCATGCCACGCGTATGGCGAGCCTTATGTTGGAACTCAGTGGACAGGTGGACAGCTAAGCTTCATCACTGTGGATAGCCACGGTTTCTCTGAAACTCAAAACCCCATCAGTCTCTCCGGTCGAAGACACAGGCAGAATGGAGGGTTGACTGAACGCCTTGAGTTCGTAAGTTCGGTTATTTATACCCTTACAACTACACTTCTTATGTAGTTCTACAAGGGGATAGTGGGGACGAGTAGGTTTCACAAATTACATGTCCTGTCAGATATACTAGCTCGTTCTGTACCGAGCACAGGTTTCTATGCCTAGACAAATTTGCAATATGTGAGTTTCTCAAGTGCTCTGAGTTACTAAGTATTGCATCACTCCTTGTAACACTGTGTTGTGGCGTTCATAGTTCTGTTTACCTTGGCTGTGACTGGTCTAGCCAACCTCACCTGGCTGGAATGTTTTCATGTAATGTCAACAATACTGCCCAGTGGCTTACTCACCTTCAACATGTGACTTTGTGGTGTGCAGTGTCCAGTCACGGAATAATCAGTGCAATATTCCTTGATGGCATGATGACTACCGACGGTACGTGAAGGTTTTGCAACATGATTTCATCCCCAGTATCCAAACGGACCCGAATTTCGACAAGATGTGGTTCACGCAAGACGGAGGTTGTCCCCATCGATGCAGGAGAGTGTTTGATGACCTAGAGGACATTCTGGCTCTGGGATACCTAGAGGCCACTGGCATGGTCCTCGACTGGCAGCCATATTCTCCAGATCTGAGCACATGCGACTTCTCTTTGTGGGGCTATATTAAAGGCACGGTGTACAGTAATAAATCCAAAACCATTGCTGAGCTGAAAACAGCCATTCAGGAGGCCATCGACAGCATAGATGTTCTGACACACCGGCGGGACATGCAGAATTTCGCTATTCGTCTGCGCCACATCATCGCCAATGATGGCAGGCATATCGAACACGTCATAAGCTAAATTCGAATATCTGTAGTGACATTTACATTTTGAATGAAGTGTGTGAACGCTGTAGTTTGTAAATAATTTACCAGTATAACTGGTCGAAATTGCCCTACATACAGGATGCCTGAACAGAGGTTCATTTCAAGAATAGATTATGGCTGAAAACATAAATGGGAACAGGATGCCAAAGCGAAAATCCTCGAGCAAAAGGAGGAGGGACGCTACGAAGGCAAATAAATTCAGAGAATTCTTGACATCGCTTTCAGGCACCCAAAAAATAGAAATGGTTGACATCGGGATACAGACGGAGCGTCCTACGATGGTTGCAGCTCCCTGCTCCCAAAGTCGGGGATATAAGTCAATAAAAGACCTAGAGCGGCAAGGGCATCCTGTGGTAGTGGCCCGGCCAGTGGCCATGCAGAAAAACGAACTGCGCAGAGTGGAACAATATCCAGTTCAAGAAAATACAATAACATGCACCAGTGTGCTCCCAGCTACACAAGACACTACTCCTTTCAGAATACCGTCTGCAGAAGCTGTCAGAGTGTATCCGAACACAGATCGCGCCATGCAATTGGCAAGGCTGGAGCAGCCGACTACCCTGAACACTGCGTTGCGACATGTGGTCCGGGTAGGGCATAAATATGGTAGGAACGTCATCTTCTCGGTGATGGAGGCTGTTGACAGAATTACAGCTCAAGTCGATGAGTCTCCCCACCGACTTCGGAGCCCTGCGTGATCTGGTCAAGAAAGCTTTCGAAAGACGAGGCGAAAAATTTGATCTTGATGATATCTATACGCAATTAGTCTTGGAAAATGGACGCACTGCTTTCGAATGGTGAAAGAACTGGCCAGATGATCACACACATACATACTTCCCATAATGACAAAAATAACTATTGGTCAACTTAACACTCACAATAGCAGACTCGTGATGCAGGAGCTAAGCAAGTTGCTCGAGGAGAAGAGACTAGATGTGCTCTGCCTTGCAGGAGCCGTACTCCCAAGCTGGGCAAATAGCTTTTGCAGCCGCAACATGGCAACTAGTCAGTAGTGGGGACGACCCGAGTGCGGCAATAATAATTACAAATAAATCCTTGCCGGTAACAGTTCTCTCGCAGTATACAAATAGTCACTGCATCGTTATGGAAATTCAATCTCCCGCGAGAGTATTAACTCTCGTAAGTATGTACTTTTAGTACGGAGATAAAATTAAGCAACATTTGGACCATCTCACAAGAATAATCACAGCGTTGCGGGGACGAAAAGTGATTGTAACTGTTGATACAAGTGCAAAATCCCCCCTATGGTACAGTTGCACAAGAGACGCAAATGGAGGAAAGGCGGAAGAATGGATTATGGCCTTGCAACTTGTGATGGCCTACAAGCCTGGCAAACCTCCCACCTACACAGCGGGAGGGGGACAAGGCACAAGCATTGACGTGACACAAACCACACCAAACGCCGTCAACATCGTAAAAAATTGGAATGTTGAAGACAATGTCACCACAAGTGATCACAATATTACCACATTCACAATAGGCGACAGAGGGTGGGAGGGTGGGAGGTCCAGATAAACTATAATAGAGCAGATTGGGAACGCCTAGAGAGGGAGCGCGACATTCCTGCATTACCAGAAGGTGACCTACACCAAGACATAGACGTGAACAAGTATGCCAAAGAGCTGGTGAGTGCGGTTACCAGAGTGGTGAAAGCAGCCGTACCAACTACGAGGAAGGCCATGGCGGCCTCTCTGTCACCATGGTCAGCCAAACTAGAGCATATGCGTCAGTCTGTCAGAAGGCTAAGGCGGCACTACCAACGCAGTGTCCTCTGGTGGGAACAGCAGTCCAGGGAAGCAAAGGAGATATTCCAAAGTGAACTTTGGGCTGTTAGGGTATGAGGCTGGGAAAGCTGCGTGATAAACCAATCAGCTATAAAGCCACGGGGATTACCCTACAAACCAGTAAGAGAGAAGATCCGCTCTCCAATGGTGATATCTACAGTCACGCGTGGGGACAGGATGATGGAATCCTGGCAGGAAACTGCCAAGGTCCTCCTCCGGTCCCTGCAGCCTGACGACAGTGCGGATGGGGAAACAGAGGACCAGCGCCAAATGAGAAATGACGACCTGGTTAGATACACCAATGACAGGGCAGTATACCCCATCTCTGAAGAGGAGGTGGCTGCCTAAATAAAATCGTTAAAGCGAGGGAAAGGCCCTGGGTCAGACGGCTTTGTTGCGGAAGTAGTGCAATTCTTACAAGGGAACCTCCCCATCGCACCCCCCTCAGATTTAGTTATAAGTCGGCACGGTGGATAGGCCTTGAGAAACTGAACGCAGATCAATCGAAAAAATAGGAAGAAGTTGTGTGGAACTATGAAAAAAATAAGCAAAATATACAAAATGAGTAGTCTATGTGAAAGATAAGCAACATCATGGACAATGTGAACTCTGAAGCGCTGTGGTCCCGTGGTTAGCGTGAGCAGCTGCGGAATAAGAGGTCCGGTCGCAAAACACAGACACTAAACTTATTACAATGAACGAACGGACAGATCATAACTTTGCGAAAATAAATAAAGTAAACTTTTCACTCAAGGGAAGACTTGAGCCATGGACCTCCCGTTCCGCAGCTGCTCACGCTAACCACAGGACCACGGCGCTCCTGAGCTCAGAATATCCTTGATGTTGCCTATCTTGCGCATGGACTACTCAGTTCGTGTATTTTGCTTATTTTTTTCATAGTTCCACACAACTTCTTCCTGTTTTCTCGATTGATCTGTGTTCAGTTTTTCAAGGCCTATCCACTGTGCCCACTTATAACTAAATCTGAGGGGGGTGCGATGGGGATGTTCCCTTGTTAGCCCCTCACGCAACTATTTAATAAGTGCCTCAGGCTGCAGAAATTTCCGATAATCTGGAAAGTTGCAAACATGGTAATTATAAAGAAAGGACCCGAAAAAGACCTGGTTGAAACCAAATTATAGAGACCAATTTGTTTATTAGCCCTTTTTGGAAAATTACTCGAGAAACTGTTGGCTGGCAGACTGGCTGCACGTCGATTGCTGTGCGGGATGAGTGACAGGCAGTTTGGTCTTCGGCATGGACGGTCGCTGACTGACTGAGTTCTGTAACTCAGCCCTGTACAAGTACATAGTTTGCATCATGGTGGACATCAGTGGCGCCTTCGACTACCTGTGGTGGCCTTCGCTCTTCTCCTGTTTATGGGAGAAAGAGTGTCCAGGGTCGCTGTACGGTTGTCTGAGGAGTATTGCGAGGATAGGGAGGTCTGGCTACCACCCCTCGTGGGAAAGTTGGAAAAATGATAACAAAGGGATCCCCCAGGGTTCTGTATTAGGCCCCCTGTTCTGGGGCAACCACATGGAACCCTTATTGGACAGCCTACAACGGAGCGAAGAGGTTCTAGAGGTGATAGCCTACGCAGATCACCCCCTCCTGTTGGTTTGCGGACATAGCCGCGAAGATATCGAGCCAAAGTTAAAAAGAGCTTTGGAAAAACTACGACTATGGTGCCGAAATACAAAAATGACAATTTCGCCAAATAAGTCAACATATCTGTTACTAAAAGGATAACTTGTAAGGAACCCAACAGTGAGAATTGAGGGCTTGACGGTTCTTCTACAACGAGAGGTGCTCTACTTGGAAGTCGTCATTGGCGAAAGGTGGAACTTTGCAAAGCACTTCGAAACTGTAACCCAAAAAGCCCTAGAAGTACTCAAGAACCTCATTTTCATTGGTCACAAAAGATCTCACCTTCCGCCTCATTTAATAAAATTATACCATATCAGCATATTAACGTTAATAGCAGGTAACGGCTTGGGACTCTAGGCGCACAGGCTCACGAGGTGGTTCAAATCGTTCAAATGGCTCTGAGCACTATGGGACCTAACATCTGTGGTCATGAGTCCCGTAGAACTTAGAACTACTTAAACCTAACTAACCTAAGGACATCACACACATCCATACCTGAGGCAGGATTCCAACCTGCGACCGTAGCAGTCGCGCGGTTCCGGACTGAGCGCCTAGAACCGCTAGACCACCGCGGCCGGCTACGAGGTGGTGCCCGCCATGACAGTGAGAAGGGTGCAAAGGGACATGATATTAAGGTCAGCAGGGCCCTACAGGACATCTCCTGTTGGTAATAATGGGGTCCTGTCCTCTTGACATTAAAATCAGAGAGCAGGCAGCACGGTTCTGGGCCAAAAAGGGGGAAATAGGGAGAACAGAGGATGAATGCGCGTTCAGGCTGGGGATAAGAGTGCGACTGGGAGAAGAGGTGAAGAGCTGTAGCAGGAGTCATGGGAAGCCGATGACACTGGCTGAAAAGCATTCCAACTTCTACCAGACGTGAAAGAATGGTTAGGTATGAGATACTTTGAGCCATCACGGGGACTGTTCCATTTCCTCACTGGTCGTGGGCCCTATCCGACATGTTTATGTCGGTTTGGGAGGAGGGCTACACCTGCATGTGACTGTGGTTCACCAGAGGGTACTCCCGACCATGTGGTTTACGAGTGCCCCCTTTACATTGATGTAGCAGCCGCGCTACGACATCAACTACCAAACGTACACTTGACAGCAAAAAAAGTGGGTCAGTGCCGAATACAACCAACATAACGTAGCTGTGTTGCAGGTCCTCTAAACACTAAAATCCCGTGCGGTACATTCGTCTGACTACACACAATGGGTACTGCAGGAGACTACTAGAGACCAAAGGTCTTAATGGCAGTCAGTCTTTAGTCAACTAATATCGTCATACAAAACATATTAGAAAACACGTTCTTAGCGATGAGACACCCCATAACATTCATAAACTAACCTTAATTACAATGAGTGACATTCCAAAAGTTCTGAGAAAACGGATTATTTTACATATATCGTACAGTAATCCTTAGTCAAAATTAAATACTTGAGACAATATATGGATTTACAAAGCTGTACAGCAATTGGAAAAAAATTTTTTCGCTCTCGAAAAGGTTTTCCATCCACGTTCTGAACGTCGCTCAAGGGCGAGTGGCTCTGGAAACTGGATATTGGACGAACCAGTAAAAAAACGCGATTAACGACAACAAGCACTCTATGGAAATCTCAACATTAACAGCGAATCACCAGTAATATCATTGTTCTCGTAACACATCAACAGCTACGTATACGCAACTTTGAACTTTAAATGACATGACCAACGTCGTCGTTCTGGACCTGGATTGAAATCCAGCACCTATAGCCATTGCTAACTAAGCTAAGCTTTGTTTGTGCCTTATTGAGACCCGATCACTAGGCATAAAGAGACGTGAAGTATAGACGTTTGCACCAGTATCAGTTATCAATTCAGATCCTGAAAATAAATGACGAAAATGTTTGTACTGAACTGGGAATCCTGTCATAACAGTTACCTTCCTGGGAACTATCCCCAACTACGTTTAATATGGTGTCATTCACAAGGAACAAGGTATGTTCATGTTTAAAATTGAAGTGCCATCATGTAAAGCTTGTGACAGGGATGCGAACCCACCACCTAATCGGATTGTTAACGAAGTATGTAAAATCAAAAGTTAACTATCAAATGTTTTCACCAACAGCGAGATGTTGGAACCTTAAATGACGATAGAATTGTTTTTGCCTGACTGAGATTCGAACCCAGCATCTAGCGCCGTCGTTTTCTAGCCAGGAACAGACGATAAATAGCTATTGTTGGTTCACCAGTAGCGAGATGTGCGCATCGGGCGGCAAAAAGTTGCTGTGCTGAATGGAATTCAAAACCCGCACACGTGGTCATGAAAACACTTTAACTATCAAATTCTTTTCCAATAATAACCAGGAGTGGCATGTTTGTACTTTCAATGCTGTGATGGAAAATACTCTGCTGGTTAGAAGTTGGATCCACAACATATCATCGTTGGTGATCACAACGAACACAACGTCAAACCCAAATCCGTTTTCGCCTGTAGGATGGAGAAGAATGTTTGAACTTGAAAAGATGTAAGGAAACGTTTGATCTTGTAATGTTGTGATAAAAAGCTCATCTTGTGGCTGTGAGTTGAAACGAACACGTTACAGCTGACATTGAAAATGCAACTATTTTTCACTAGTAGTTCGGAGTGCATATGCTAGGTGAAATGAAATAATGAATATTTTGTGCTGATCAGGATTCAAAATCAGATAGGTGCCTTTCGAGGAGGCCTAGAAGAGTTTGCAATCTTGGGGAATATGGTGAAATCGAATTTGAATCCCAGTCCAGCACCACAATTTTCAACGTCTCAGTTTCAAATAAAGTAAGAGCCTTGTGAACTTACATGGCCATTGGGTCATTAAATGAAATATGGTTTTTAGTTTACGACGGCTTGCTGGTGACAAAGTCTCTGCCTTCCGGGGTTTCTCCATCTGTCACAGCTCAAATGAACGCCGCTCTGACCCAGTCGGCAGCGAAGGGATGTTATCTTTACTGCGGATGTTGAACTACGGAGCTTACTGGCGTTCTGCACTTGGCGTTACTAGGGGTGCAGGAGAGTTACTAGTGTGTGTTACAAATCTACGCCTGACGTGAGATGTGAACCTACACGTTTTACACATCAATACAAGATTAATCCACCAGACCACAAAACCCCCTGCCAAGCACATAATTATGAATTGCAGAGTATTCATTTAGATGTAGAGGCAGATGTCAAGGGACGGGTAACAGGAAGGAGGGCGGGATCTGGGAATGGATAGAAGTGCAGACGTGCAAAACATAAGCGTGAAATGCTTGCAAAGTATTGCTTACTTAGCTGTCTGCCACAGTTCGTTTTAACTTAGAACAGAGAGATAAGGAAGGACTGTTTTCAGAACAAAGAATGGGTTATAGGGAAGGGGAGAACAAAGAATACAGTTTCATAGGTGTTGAGAGGAATGATAGAGAGTAAAGACAGCAGCAATTAAAAGAGAAAATGTAGCGTCAATAGAAACCGCTAGATTTGTTTATAAAGTTCTGGGGCAATGGAATAGAAGGGCACTTGCGGCGATAGTGTCAGAGAGAGAGAGTGTGTGAGAGAGAATAGAGGAGATGTTAACAACGAGTAAACCTAATATGAAATCGTTTGAGTATTGTGTGTAGGACGGAGGGTGTATTCATGGATGGAGGGGAAGAGAGAGTTGTATTTGAAATAACAAAAACTACTGTGACAGAGTCCATCTACGCTGATTAGTTTGTAAGTATCTAGACAGCGTATAAATGAAATCAAAACAGAATATTTAACAAACTGTATATTCAAAAGAAACCCACTTGAATTAAAAAGGCAACTCAAAGGAAAACTAACCAATATTGTATCTTTTCTGTTGCCACGCGATCTTCCTCTAGCTCCCAATGAGGAAAAATGACGAAAAAGGAGACATAACAAAACATTTTAAGGACTCTAATATTTTATCCAGAATCCTTCATTATTTTGTACTTCTATCACGCGTCTTGGCATAGAATGTATAAGCCGTCGGACGTAACAGCCTGAAGAAGCAACTTCCTTCCAGGCTTCCAGGACGCAGCCCCAAAGAGCGTCCGCAGTAGTTGGTTGGTTTCGCGGCCAGTCCTCTGTTAATGTTCTGGCGACCTCAGCCCACATGTTTTCCATGGAGTTCATATCAGCCGCCCCTGGCGGCCAGTCCATGACGTTGACGCCAATCGTGGAGAGCCGCTGCTGAACAAATGCAGACTTGTAAATGGGAGAATGGTCCTATCCCAATGTGACGTCCCCTTCTGCGTACAGCATTCGCACTGACGGAAGCATCACATTTTCCAATATGTGGGCATACTGCGCGCTGTCCAGAGTTCCTTCTAACCTATGAAGAATTCCCGCCCCTCACGCAGAAATCCAACCCCAGCAGGTAACAGATAGCCGGCCACTTCTTCTCGTCGTGGTTGCATATTCGCGTCGATGGCGAGTCCCTTGGAGCCTGTAAACGATTCGTGCACCGTCGTTACTGGTGGAAAACACCTTCTCATCAGTGAAAATGACGTTGTCCCACGACGCCCTCAGATACATGCAGTCCAGCGTCCCTCAGCCTTCGGCGAATTGTGTCACTGGAGCCGAGGAAGTTGGTCTCCCGCCGCAACTGCTTCGCGTTCAGAAAGGGATTTTCTCTGCTCCTAGACACTAGGTCCCTGTCTTCCTGCTATGAGCTCACTCTCTTCCTTCCTGAGCCAGGAGCCCTGTTGGTGGTGCCTCTTTCAAGGCAGATCCTCCACCATCTCGTTGCCGTGGTATGTGGTACGCCATACCGTCTGCAAGCTTCTCTGATGGAACATCCTCCTTCTTCAATGAGTGCGACGACTCTGTCTCGAATAGACCTCTCCCAGTGAGCCATTACGGCAGACAGCCTGATGTGTATTTCTGCTTGCCGCTCTTATACTGATGCCAGGAGAGGAAGTAAACATATTTACGTCAAACGGAGCGGCAGAGGCATGCGGCGCAGCCATGCTGGCTCGTCACGGGCTGTTGGCCCACCAACGCCACCACCAGCTCGCTCACTTCCGTCTCGCCTCGGCCATCCTGGCTGGCCCGTAGCTCGCGAGCCGCGGCTAGTACAGACCCGGGCCGCAAGGCCACGATCACCCTTTGAAGGATCAAAAGTTACACCTAACCTACCCAAGTCTGTAGTACAAACTAACACAGCTACAGCTATTATGCTATAACATGTGCAGGCACACCTACAGTTGACGATTCAGTCAAATATTTGACGAACAATACGTTCAAAAATACATTCATTTTAAACATAGCTACCACAAAATATTTCACCTAGCTAGCAATAGCATGATGCAGGAAACTATTCTTTCTTGTAAGCGCTCTGCATTAGATGTAGCCCTAAGAAAACTTGTGTTCAACCACGACAACTAAGCGGAATGTAAAAGTAAACAGGTTTGGCGACAGCTTCTCCAAATAATAGTATATACGTACTATATAATACACGTTTTGTGCACTTATAACATGTACTCAGTGTCTCTGAAACAATACATACTGCACGACGGAAATTACTTTCTGCTGAGGCACTTCATTTACATCTCAATGATACACGACTACTAGAGAACATTGCTCTTTAGGGCAGTCAATCCACTTGTAAATTAACACCATGATATCGCAGATATTAGACAACACGTTACTAGGGATGAGAAAGGCCTTAAGGCTTGCAACTAAACATGCTACTCCTAGCTACTACTGAATAAGAATTTGATTATTAACGTGTCTTCATAACCATGTGTGCGGCGTTCGACTTTCAGTCAGCGTAGACGTTTTCGTTGCCTTATTTCCAGTTAAACGTGCGCACATCTCACTATTGGTGGACCAACATTGGACATTTCTCGTCTGTTCCTGGTTAGACAACGACGGCGGTAGGCGCGCCGTGTTCGAATCCCGGTCAGGCAATACAACTTCAGTCGTCATTTAAGGTTCCAACCTCACTACTGGTGACAAACTGTGATTTCTACATTCTGATTTTTACGTACTTATTCAACAATCCGATTAGGTGCTGGGTTCGCATCCTTGTCACCAGCATTACATGATGGCACATCAGTTTTAAACATGTGCATCCTTTGTTCCTTGACAGTGCAACAATATACAACGAACGTCTTTCGAGGTTAACTACCAGGAAGGTAATTGTCATGTTAGGGTTCCTGGTTTCGTACAAACGTTATCGTCATTTACGTTCAAGTTGAGAACTGATAACTGATACTGGCGCAAACATCAATATTTGACGTCTCTTTCTGTCTAGTGATCGAGTCTCGATAAGGCACAAAGCTTTGCTTGTTTAACAATGGCTTTACGTTCTAGGTTTGCATCCGGATGCAGAAAGAAGACGTTGGTCATGTCATTTAAAGTACAACTGTGTGTACACGTAGCTGTTGATGTGTTACGAGAACAATGATATTACTTGTGATTCGCTGTTAATGTTGGGATTTCCGTAGAGTGGTTGCCGCCGTTAATCACGTTTTCTTTTAGCTGCTTAGTATTACATAAAGTTGACGTGAAACCACTCCCCACTGAACGTTGAACGACGTTCAGCATGTGTTGGGTAAACTTTTTAGACAGCAAATAACTTGTTTCCAATTGCCATACAACTTTATAAATCCATATACTGTCTCAAATATTTAATTGGACCTAAGGATTACTGAACGATTTATGTGACAAAATTAGTTGACCCATAATGTTTGAAATGTCACTTATTGTAATTAAATTTAGTTTACAAACATTAAGGGCTGTCTGATCTCTTCTGTACTATCGTGGTGTTACTTTACATCTGGACAGACTGTCATAAAGACCGGTGTTCTCTAGTAGTCTCTAGCAGTACCCATTGTGTATCTTACAACGACTGTACTGTGGAGGGTTGCGACGATGTGCAACACAGATATGCTATGTTGGTTGCATACATTCAGGTGCAGCCTACATGTTGGAATTCAGGCGTGACCCACTTTTTTTGCTGTCGACTGTACATACTACTGGGACGAGAGGATACATTTCGAACATTAAACAACCTAGCAAACGAGGTATCACGGAAAGTGCTATCGGAATATCTGGAGGACAATCCCTCACCGCCTGTGCACAGATAGGTCGACTACTACTACAGTTGTAATCCACCACATGCAGGACTATGGGGAGTGGGGTACAACAATGCGGAACCAAGACAAGCACGGGAATTGACGTAGGTCAGATTCTTTCATAGTAAGTAGAACTTAGAATTAGGAAACAAAAAACAGGAACCTGCAACGATATTCAATTTATCCTTGGCCTGCCTAATGTCATGGGCACGCTCATCGGGATTAGCTCGGTGGGAAAGGCCGTGCAGTAGGTTTATACACTTGACTGACACACCTGTGATGCTGCAGGCAGTGTAGAGTTTTAGTCACTAAGTACACCATTAACCGTTGTAACACTACTGTAGCTCACCTGTAAACCTTGTAAATTAACTGCTAACAATATTGTAACAATTAAGGACCGACTAATTATATGAGGTGGTGGGTTGTATGTATAATATAAAGATCAAGAATAAAGAATTTAAAAAAAAAACTAAAAAAGTTGTGTACGGTCCAGCTGGGGGAGGCGTGCTGTTGCAGCCTCGTAGCCACCTAAATGTCATCAATCACTGACCTGGACTACTCCTGTGGAGGTGACTGGGGCATTGCAGCTCAGCATCAGAACATATAGTGTTGGCTATCACTCCCAAGCGCACTATCTCGCACAACTCCGCAGGGCCTGGGTGGATTGCACACATCTTTGGTTTCTGACGACCTGCAAGGAGCCGTGTCAACTGCCACCCTTCACCTAGGACACCGTACGTCACCACCGTGATCGACGCAATTGCGCGTTCTGCAGTTGGCTGCGTTTGCTCTCACACAGAGCGGCCCTAAGGCCGGCTGCAGTGCTTTATAAGCCAGCCTGATTAAACACCTGTCAATACCACAAATGTTTATGTTATGGCTCCGTGCTCGTAGTCAGTTATTATGTCCAGCCTTGTCATGAAATATGGGGTGTCTAGGAAGCTTGCATAAAACATTCAAACAAATCGTATTAATGAGATTTATTATAAAATGAAAAGAGACAATAATTAACTTTGACAGTTGCACAGAAGTGCCGCAAGCAAAGGGTGACACACGAAATAAACAAGTTTCTTCAGTATATATAATTCCAAGTGGCTAGTCTTGAAGCTCCTATTGAACTGGACCGCGACCAGTCTGGCGCGGCGCTTAGGTCCTCTTCACATAAGAGTCGCTGCTGTCGTATTGTCGTCCTTGAGAGGGGACGGTCAGCGTGCGACTGGCGGCGTCTTTTCACACCCATCTCCTCTCTATCGTTCCCGACTGGCGTGCCAGCGCTTGCCTTTACGGAATAACAGTTTAACTGCAGAGCCTGGCGTGAATATGCCTCTCGCTCACCATTTCTCTTTCCCATCCTGATGCATAGCCACCCAGAATAGGCCAGTTCTCTATTTATATGTGTGTGCGTTAATTTTTATTTCACTCTTGCATGCAGTGCTTACATGTTCCTATTTTTTTTCGCCTATAGGTGCTACTGACATCGAGCTGCCACAGGAAGTAACGCCTTTTTCTATTCAAGGTTCGTGGGGCATATCATCGGTCATTGAGGAACGGATACATGAGTATTAACACTCACTCTAACCATATTAATAATCTTTTACGGTTGCATAGAGTGCTTATGATGTGTTTTTCTCTTGTTTCTGTACGTTTACCGCCCGCATCTCGTGGTCGTGCGGTAGCGTTCTCGCTTCCCACGCCCGGGTTCCCGGGTTCGATTCCCGGCGGTGTCAGGGATTTTCTCTGCCTCATGATGGCTGGGTGTTGTGTGATGTCCTTAGGTTAGTTAGGTTTAAGTAGTTCTAAGTTCTAGGGGACTGATGACCATAGATGTTAAGTCCCATAGTGCTCAGAGCCATTTGAACCATTTTTTTGTACGTTTACCTGATGACCAAAATGGCCTTGCTGTACTGGTACTGCGATCGGCTGAAAGCAAGGCGAAACTACAGCCGTAATTTCACCCGAGGACATGCAGCTTTACTGTATGGTTAAATGATGATGGCGTCCTCTTGGGTAAAATATTCCGGAGGTAAAATAGTCCCCCATTCGGATCTCCGGGCGGGGACTACTCAGGAGGACGTTGTTATCAGGAGAAAGACAACTGGCGTTCTACGGGTCGGAGCGTGGAATGTCAGATCCCTTAATCGGGCAGGTAGGTTAGAAAACTTAAAAAGGGAAATGGATAGGTTAAAGTTAGATATAGTGGGAATTAGTGAAGTTCGGTGGCAGGAGGAATAAGACTTTTGGTCAGGTGAATACAGGATTATAAATACAAAATCAAACAGGGGTAATGCAGGAGTAGGTTTAATAATGAATAAAAAAATAGGAATGCGGGTAAGCTAGTACAAACAGTATAGTGAACGCATTATTGTGGCCAAGATAGATACGAAGCCCACACCTACTACAGTAGTATAAGTTTATATGCCAACTAGCTCTGCAGATGACGAAGAAATTGATGAAATGTATAATGAGATAAAAGAAATTATTCAGGTAGTGAAGGGAGACGAAAATTTAATAGCCATTGGTGACTGGAATTCCTCAGTAGGAAAAGGGAGAGAAGGAAACATAGTAGGTGAATATGGACTGGGGCTAAGAGATGAAAGAGGAAGCCGCCTGGTAGAATTTTGTGCAGAGCATAACTTAATCCTAGCCAACACTTGGTTCAAGAATCGTAAAAGAAGGTTGTATACATGGAAGAACCCTGGAGATACTAGAAGCTATCATATACATTATATAATGGTAAGACAGAGATTTAGGAACCAGGTTTTAAATTGTAAGATATTTCCAGGGGCAGATGTGGACTCTGACCAGAATCTATTGGTTATGAACTGTAGATTAAAACTGAAGAAACTGCAAAAAGATGGGAATTTAAGGACATGGGACCTGGATAAACTGACTACACCAGAGGCTGTACAGAGTTTCAGGGAGAGCATAAGGGAACAATCAACAGGAATGGGGGAAAGAAATACAGTAGAAGAAGAATGGGTAGCTTTGAGGGATGAAGTAGTGAAGACAGCAGAGGATCAAGTAGGTAAAAAGACGAGGGCTAGTAGAAATCCTTGGGTAACAGAAGAAATACTGAATTTAATTGATGAAAGGAGAAAATATAAAAATGCAGTAAATGAAGCAGGCAAGAAGGATTACAAACGTCTCAAAAATGAGAGGGGTAGGAAGTGCAAAATGGGTAAGCAGGGAAGGCTAGAGGACAAATGTAATGATGTAGAGACTTATCTCACTAGGGGTAAGATAGATACTGCCTACAGGAAAATTAAAGAGACCTTTGGAGAAAAGAGAACCACTTGCATGAATATCAAGAGCTCAGATTGTAATCCAGTTCTAAGCAACGAAGGGAAAGCAGAAAGGTGGAAGGAGTATGCAGAGGGTCTATACAAGGGCGATGTACTTGAGGACAATATTATGGAAATGGAAGAGGATGTAGATGAAGATGAAATGGGAGATATGATACTGGGTGAAGAGTTTGACAGAGCACTGAAAGACCTGAGTCGAAACAAGGCCCCGGGAGCAGACAACATTCCATTACAACTACTGACAGCCTTGAGAGAGCCATTTCTGACAAAACTCTACCATCTGGTGAACAAGATGTATGAGACAGGTGAAAGACCCTCAAACCTCAAGAAGAATATAATAATTCCAATCCCAAAGAAAGCAGGTGTTCACAGATGCGAAAATTACCGAACTATCAGTTTAATAAATCACAGCTGCAAAATACTAAAGCGAATTATTTACAGACGAATGGAAAAACTGGTAGAAGCCGACCTCGGGGAAGATCAGTTTGGATTCCGTAGAAACACTGGAACACGTCAGGCAATACTGACCCTACGACTTATCTTAGAAGCTAGATCAAGAAAAGGCAAACCTACGTTTCTAGCGATTGTAGACTTAGAGAAAGCTTTTGACAATGTTGACTAGAATCCTATCTTTCAAATTCTGAAGGTGGCAGGGGTAAAATACAGGGAGCGAAAGGCTATTTACAATTTGTACAGAAACCAGATATAAGAGTCGGGGGACACGAGAGGGAAGCAGTGATTGAGAAGGGAGTGAGACAGGGTTGTAGCCTCTCCCTGATGTTATTCAATCTGTATATTGAGCAAGCAGTAAAGGAAACAAAAGAAAAATTTGGAGTAGGTATTAAAATCCATGGAGAAAAAATAAAAACTTTGAGGTTTGCCGATGACATTGCAATTCTGTCGGAGACAGCAAATGACTTGGAAGAGCAGTTGAACGGAATGGACAGTGTCTTGAAAGGAGGATATAAGATGAACATCAACAAAAGCAAAACGAGGATAATGGAATGCAGTCGAATTAAGTCGGGTGATGCTGAAGGAATTAGATTAGGAAATGAGACACTTAAAGTAGTAAAGGAGTTTTGCTATTTGGGGAGCAAAATAACTGATGATGGTTGAAGTAGAGAAGATATAAAATGTAGACTGGCAATGGCAAGTTAAGCGTTTCTGAAGAAGAAAAATATGTTAAGATCGAGTATAGATTTAAACGTCAGGAAGTCGTTTCTGAAAGTATTTGTATGGAGCGTAGCCATGTATGTAAGTGAAACATGGACGATAAATAGTTTGGACAAGAAGAGAATAGAAGCTTTCAAAATGTGGTGCTGCAGAAGAATCCTGCAGATTATATGGGTAGATCACATAACTAATGAGGAGGTACTGAATCGAATTGGGGAGAAGAGGACTTTGTGGCACAACTTGACTAGAAGAAGGGATCGGTTAGTAGGACATGTTCTGAGGCATCAAGGGATCACCAATTTAGTACTGGAGGCCAGCGTGGAGGGTAAAAATCGTAGAGGGAGACCTAGAGATGAACACACTAAGCAGATTCAGAAGGAGGTAGGTTGCAGTAGGTACTGGGAGATGAAGAAGCTTGCACAGGATAGAGTAGCATGGAGGGCTGCATCAAACCAGTCTCAGGACTGAAGACCACAACAACAACAAAAAATGGTTCAAATGGCTCTGAGCACTATGGGACTTAGCTTCTGAGGTCATCAGTCCCTAGAACGTAGAACTACTTAAACCTAACAAACCTGCCGGCCGCGGTGGCCGTGGGGCTCTGGCGCTGCAGTCCGGAACCGTGGGACTGCTACGGTCGCAGGTTCGAATTCTGCCTCGGGCATGGGTGTGTCTGATGTCCTTAGGTTAGTTAGGTTTAAGTAGTTCTAAGTTCTAGGGCACTTATGGCCTAAGATGTTGAGTCTCATAGTGCTCAGAGCCATTTGAACCATTTGAACCTAACAAACCTAAGACCATCACACACATCCATGCCCGAGGCAGGATTCAAACCTGCAACAGTAACAGTCGCGCGGTTCCAGACTGTAGCGCCTAGAACCGCTCGGCCACCGCGGCTGGCCAACAACAACAACCTGATGACAGCATACCACTGAGCTGCCACAGGCCATAACGTAATTTTTTGGTCAGAGCTCATGGGGGATGTCACTGGTCATCAAGAAGTGAATACATGTGCTTTAGTACTTCGTCTACCAATAATAACTTACTATGCTTTTCTTCTCCCTTTTCTTAGATGCAATTGTCACCATACATCAAAATTTGCTTCATAGGGTTTCGCATATTACAGATGGGGCATTTATCATGTTACAAAATGTAGACACACTGAACATTTGTAAATAAAATTTTAAGATACACTGCATTCAATGCTGTCTCAAAAATGTCTGTAAGCTATTTACCTTTTTCACAGTTAAAGGTTACTTTTGTAGAACTAATTTATAAACACTCATCTGGAGGAGGACTAATCACACCTCCAGTGTCGATGTATCCCTCATCATCAGCCCAGCTTGGGCTGTCAAACTTATGGGTCCAAGCATCATGGCCTGTGTTATCACACTCACTGTGGTCACCATTTTCGACCCCATCACCACAGCCGCAATCACCAAGTGCGGCAACCCTATCAACCCAGCCCAAATCATCAAACTGGCGCTTTTGGAGTGGTCACCACCATGTTTGACTCTGTCACCGTGGCCTGGAGGGTCACGTTTGCTGTGCTCGTTTTCCAATCGACCTGCAAAAATTCTAGAGGCAAAATCCTAATTATACAGTTTTCGTCAACGGTCTGGACGTAGATAAGAAAAAAGCAAGCCAGGAGATGTGAATGTGAAGCATAAAGTAGTTGGACCCTTTTCCAAAGTAGCCAATCAGCGTCCCAAACATACATATTTACTGCTATTCTCCGAATTTGAGAAGTATCACTACATCTGGATCAAGAACATGTCTCCCCTACTTCCTCCTAACTGAATAAAAATGAGTAAACTGCATTTTTGCCACAGATGCCTCAACTCTTTTACTAAGCGTGAATATAATTGACATAACCGCTCAGGTGAAACAAGGTTTCATCAGATATAGAGAACAAATCCATGTTCATGCCATTTACTGTTATGTCTGTGAACAGCCACTCACAATACGGAGGCACACAGTGTGGACGTCAAGTGGTGTGGTTATATGCATACTTTCATGTCATATCACATCCACTTGCTTGGGACACTTTTATTTGACCTACTCTGTATAAAACAATGAACTGCTTCAGCATAATGTATTTCTGCATATAAGCAATCTCTTTTTTGAAAAAAAAGAATAATTATTAAAAAAAGTATTGTAAATAACTTTAAAAATGTAGTGTTAATGATAATAAACCGTAAATTCGTCATATCAGTGTTATCATACATAGAAAATCCCAATCTTTAATTATGGATGTTATAGTATGGCGGGGAAAAATGAGAAAATTTTTTCTTTCCAAAGCATTTTTTATTTACCCACAGATATGCTTATAGGATATATATATATATATATATATATATATATATATATATATATATATATATATATATATATATATATATATATATAATCACTGAGATATATATTATGACTGAGTTTTACAGTATTGTCCAAATAATTGTTTTCTATATGCCTTGAATCTTGAATTCAGCCATGCATCATATTCAGACCTATAGGTGCAATTACAAACATAGGCATTCGTTCATTAAATTGAGCCTCCACAGATTTTATGCTTATAGGATTTTCAAATGCGTATTTTTGTATCGGATGAACACATACAGTTCCACACTGTTCTAACTGATTTATATTTACACTGTGCACACACAAATACTCAAAAAAGTCACAGTGAGACCCAAGTTCCAGTAGCTGCTGCTACAGATATGGTATGACATTTTAGAACGACGTATATGAAAGGGCAGAAAGATACCCTGTGGACTGTGGCTGCTGTTGCTGCTGTGGTTGAGGCAGGAACATCTGCATGCCCTCACCTGCAATAATAATAACAAAGACCTAAGTATAACAAAACACTCACACAATAATAATAATAATAATAATAATAATAATTAGATATCGATGGATAAAAAATTTACTTCTTCCCATTTGATTGATGCTGCTGCTAGCAACACTTCACACTAGTTGTACATACAGGCAGCACATGACAGCTCTCACGTAGTCGAACTGTAAAAATTAAAATTGCTCTGAGGGTGGGGGACTGGGCTTCCACATCATTAGTGCCCCAGGGGCCACTCGGCGTAATGATATTGACCATGCAGACTGGAGTGGTGCGAGATAGGGGAAAAAATTCCGAGATTTCTGATGCTAACGTCAACAACTTTTGGGCTTGTACTGGCAGTGATCCTCTTCTCGTATAGAGCCGCCTGGTAGAGTAAAATTTGTGAGAAAGTGATGAGGAATATTGCATTAGCCGAAGGTAAAATCTCCTGGGTTTTTAGGCCACGTCATATTTCTTCTACACAACAGATGTTTTGATCCCTCTGCTGGAATCTTCTTCAGGATCTTGTGGTGTCCACGACTGACTGAACACTGCCAAGGGCCAGTGGTGCGTTCTCTTGTAAAGAGGGAGTTGTACTGTGCTTGTGCTGGAGAAGTGGGATTATTGGATAAAATTCCTGTAGCCGCCATTGGTTGGCCATCGGCAGTGAATAGAAAGGGGGAATGTTTACGAAAATATTGATATCCATAGAGGTGGCTCCCTAGGGGTTGTTTGTATTACTCACACATCGCGACCGCATATTCACTTCCTTGATAGAAGTAATGGCTCTGAGCACTATGGGACTTAACTTCTGAGGTCATCAGTCCCCTAGAACTTAGAACTACTTAAACATAACTAACCTAAGGACATCACACACATCCATACCCGAGGCAGGATTCGAACCTGCGACCGTAGTGGTCGCGCAGTTCCAGACTGTAGCGCCTAGAACCGCTCGGCCACACCGGCCGGCTGATAGAAGTAAGTCACGAAGATAGATGGTTTTACGAGGGTCACTCCAAAAGAAATGCACCCTATTTTTTTTTTTTTAATCCGTCTTTTATTCTACATGTTTGAAAGTTTTACAGTGTGTAGATACATCCTTTAGGAACAATATTTTCATTTCTCCACATAATTTCCATCCCTCTCAACTGCCTTACGCCATCTTGGAACCAGCGCCTGTATACCCGCATGGTAAAATTCTGGACCAACCTGTTGCAGCCATTGTTTGGCAGCGTGCACAAGGGAGCGATCATCTTCAAACCTTGTTCCATGAATAGTCTTTCAGTTTCCCAAAGAGATGATAGTCCCATGGAGCCAGGTCAGGAGTGTAAGGCGGGTGTTTCAGTGTTGTCCATCCGAGTTTTGTGATCGCTTCCATGGTTTTTTGACTGACATGTGGCCGTGCATTGTCGTACAACAGCAAAACATCCTGCATTTAAATTTGTGGATGTAGGCTTAGAACTCCACAATGTCTATGACTCAGTCGAGCTTGAAGTTTCTTCAGTGTCGTCACATATGCAGCAGAATTTATGGTGTTTCCACTTGGCATGATGTCCACAAGCAAGAGTCCTTCGGAATCGAAAAACACCGTAGCCATAAATTTTCCAGCTGAAGATGTGGTTTTGAATTTTTTTTTCCTTGGGTGAATTTGCATGATGCCACTCCATTGATTGCCTCTTTGTCTCTGGTGAAAAATGATGGAGCCATGTTTCATCACCTGTCACAATCCTTCCAAGAAATTCATCTCCACCATTCTCGTAGTGTTCCAAAAGTTCACTGCATACCGTTTTTCTTGTTTCTTTGTGAGCCACTGTCAACATCCTGGGGACCCACCTGGCGCAAACCTATTTTAACACCAAGACTTTCAGTATTTTGCAAACACTTCCTTCCCCCACCCCAACGCAGCGTGACAATTCGTTCACTGTGATGCGTCTGTCAGCAGTCATCAATTCGTTAACTCTCTGCACATTGTCTGGAGTGTCTGCAATACGAGACCTGCCGCTGCGACGACAATCCTCAATACTGCCGTGCCCGCTTTTATCACATAACTTGCTTGCCCACCGACTAACTGTATTGCGATCGACAGCAGCATCTCCATACACCTTTTTCAACCTCTTGTGGATGTTTCTCACTGTCTCATTTTCGCAGCACAGGAATTCTATCGCTGTCTGGTCTCCTCCCCCAAACAAGCCAACCCCAGGAATTCTATGACAGCACGTTGCTTCTGACGACCGTCAAATGTAGCAGCCATCTTGAAGACATGCTGTGACGGCGCCACTCACGGGAACAGGTTGAACTAAGTTTGAAAACAAGCGGGAAGGATGTATCTACACACTATAAAACTTTCACACATGCAGAATGAAAACTCTATTTTTACAAAAATAGTGTGCATTTCTTTTGGAGTGACCCTTGTAACTGTCCTCTCTATTGAAGTTAAATTCGTTCTTAGAATTTTCAATCGCTTCTCGGACATCTCTTCTATAATAGTTGGTTTCCGTAGACAGCATATGGACGTTTTGAAAGTTGATGTCAGGGTCACAGTTCTCGTAAAATTATGTTAGCTCCGTTTTAATTGTGTTGCTATTTTCACAGACAACTCTCTCACCTCAGGACTGGGATAAAGAGGACAGAATAACATTTAACCATTCATCAAGAATATCACATTTCGATGCTATGAAATAAAAAGATAAGTTCGAGAAACCGATGGACAAAATGCACGTAAAAGACGCCGTTCTGGATCCTAAACGAGTCGTGGTAAAGTTCTTGTCATAGTAATTCGATGAAGCAGCTGTCTCAGTTCTGGGCAAATGTCTGAATTTTGCAACTACACCTTGAAAAACTGTCACTGCCATCGAAGCATCCTTGTTTTCTCTTCCGAAGTTGCAGGCCGAAGAAGTGAGACGGTATGTGTCGGGAGTTCTACAGAAATTATAACCACCTAAAAGCAACATTTCAGTGCAGGAATGGAAAGTGACCTCAAGAGACAAAAGCAGATAAGGGGAGAGGTACAGTTGCTGTAAACGCTGTGAAATAGCACAAGAAGATGAAACAGCTACTAGCGGATCCTGTGTACCGCAAGTTAATAACCGATCCGTCGAACAGAATTGTTCATAAAGTGAAAAATCGATCAGACTTCAGAATGGATAGCTCTGTTACCAAGAATACCTGTCCCATCCATAATGTATGGTCTACCCAAATACACAAACAATCATGTCCTTTGAGACCAGTAGTGAATGGGATAAACTAGCCAACTTATCTTTTAGGATGTCGTTTGCCTAGAAAACCGATACATCTAGATGGAAAAAAGAAAGATTCGAACCTCTCTCTCTCTCTCTCTCTCTCTCTCTCTCTCTCTTTTTTTTTTTTTAGAAATAATACGCATTGTCCACAAGTGACATTCTTGAAAGTTTCTATGTGAAATCTTTGTTTACTAACGTACCAGTATCACATTCAATGGAGATCATAAGGGAGAAAGTTGATGCAAATGTTTGACTTCATTGAATTATGTCTTCGATCGAGCTGTTTTAAATACAGAGGAGAATTTTATGGGCAGTCTGATGGGTTGCTATGGGTTCACCCTTATTATCAGTAGCAGGCGACATTTTCATGGAAGATTTTGAGCAACACATTAAGGAAAGCTCGTTTAAAGCCTTCCTCTTGGTTTCACTTTGTGGATCACACATTTGTTATATGGCCACACACCAAAGGAGAACTTCGCAGGTTCCACAATTTCTTGAATGAATTTCACCCGAAAATGAGCTTTACCTTGGAGATTGAGGTTGATGTCGATCTCCCATTCCTACATATGTTAGTATGTAGAAGATCGGACAACGCCGAGTATATAGAAAGCCTACTAACGAAATAGGTATTTAGATGCTACTTCGCATCACCACCCAGCCCAGAAGCAAGCAATGTTTTCACGTGCCGACAAACAGCGACATCAACAACTTGGAATCAGAGTTGGATTTCTTGAAGAAGATAATCGTGTTCAGTGGCTATAATAGTATATCCATAGACAGGTCTTTTGAAGGGAACATTAATTTCACCGGTAAGAATGATGAGGAACAACCTTTTCACACTATTAATCTACCTGTTGTTTTTGGGGTCACTGACCACGTAAGCAAAATTCTACAGGAAAATGGTGTACAGACCTCTTTCTTCAGAGAAAACAAAATGAAAGACTTTTTCCGACGCGAAACGGACGTACTGATACGTCCATACTGCAGGCGACTATGAAATGATGTGAAGCTGCAGCAACGTATATAGAGATGAAATGGGAAAGACTATTAAGCAACGTATTAAGGAACACGAACGTCACATGTGGCTGAAACAAAATATGAAATCTACAGTATCAGAACATTATGAGAACTGTGGCCTCGACATCGACTTCCATAATGTACGTGCGTTGGCTAAGGAAACCACCATTTGTAGAAGAAATGTCCGAGGAGCGATTGAAATTTAAGAACGAATGTAAATTCAATCGAGAGAATGGCTACAGGTATCTGGCTTCGTGGCTCCCAGCCATCAAGGAAGTGAATTTGTGGCCACAGAATGCGAGCTATACAAACAGTGCCTAGGAATCCACCTCTGTGGGAAAAACCTTTCCTATCCAATGACTATGGCCCACCAATGGTACCCACAAGAATTTTACCCAACAATCCCGCTTCTCCAGCACAATCGTGAGACGAGTCCCCCTTTATCAGACACCTGCTTCCTTGACAGTGAGCAGTCAGCTGTGAATGCTAAAAGATCCTGAAGAAAATCCCAGCACAGGAGTCGAAACGTATAGAAGAAACATAATATGACCCAGCAGCCCAGAAGATTTTACCTTCAGTGACAATGACCGCAAAAACCTGCAGAATCGCGTTATCCGCCAGTGACCAGTGAGCACATCGTGTTGACATTTGCGCTAAGACAACGAGCGTGTGAAATTATTGCGAACCTGGCTAGCCTCGCTCTGTGTAACTTGCCAGTGCAGTGGTAATTCACAGTGCAGGCAACGCAATGTCTCCATTATCACGGTTTTTGTGGTGTTGCTGTGTATGTGACCAGGAGCAGCACAATGGCACAAATGTTGAGTTTGTAGCAGATTAATTCACAGTCCTAGAGTACCACGAGCCCCGCCAACCGCAGCCATAGGTGTGTCCCCTGCACAAAGTTGGTATCGTAGCGCAGTGCCCCAGCCGGTCCTCCCCACCAGCTGGCAGACTCCTGCACAGCAGCCGCCTTCCGACAATGTGGTGGGCGCGCCTCCTGCCGCTAGGCCCAGCTTCAAAAAGCAGGGCGCCA
Organism: Schistocerca serialis cubense; assembly: GCF_023864345.2. NCBI lineage: Eukaryota > Metazoa > Arthropoda > Insecta > Orthoptera > Acrididae > Schistocerca > Schistocerca serialis. Next base: position 987,169,654 of record NC_064640.1, on the reverse strand, counting down.
GCACATGTTGCAGCCAGCTAGCCGTCGGCCGACCGACTACCGGCCCAGTGCTGTGGGGCAGGAGCGCGATCGCCTCCCCACCACACCACAGAACCGATGCACAAGTTGGGAAAAAGGTGTTCATTTTGACAGCTGCTTCTTCCTGGACCTCATAGGCCTGCTATCCAGTCTCGCCCCTCAGCTGCCCAGCCTTCTTTACAGTACATTACATTTATCGTTTTTTATGGATCCCTCTCTGGGATGTGGAAAGAGTCAAAAGTTTTTTTTTTTTTTTTTAACTCAGATGAATGGATATTGTACAATCCTAATGCAGCTGTAATCCTTGTGAAGATATTCATCGATGGAGTAGAAGGAGTTGGCCAACAGGAAATTCTTTAATTCACTCTGAAACCGATCTTTATCACTTACAAGACCTTTGATATGCTCTGGTAAGATACTGAATATACGAGTACCCATGTATTTGACTTCTTTTTGTACTAATGTTAAGCTGTTATAGTCCTTATACAGATTATTTTTGGTTCTGATTTTGTAATCATATTTTGCACTATTTTGTGTAAAAAGAGACATGTTGGAAATGACAAAGGACATCAATGATATAAGTAGTGGTTAGATTAACAAGTTTCTTAAAGAGGTCTCTGCATGATGATCTAGGCCTGACACTATATATAATTCTAATGACTCGTTTCTGAATTTTGAAAATGTTCTATTTGTGAGAGGAGTTTCCCCAAAAGATGATTCCATAGTGAATGGAATAAGGCCGAATAAACTAACTTCTTCATTTTTAAATCACCTATTTCTGCTATCATGCGTACTGCAAATGTAGCTGAACTAAGGCGTTTCATTAAGTCTAGAGTGTGAGTTTTCCAATTTAGGTTGTGGTCAATTTGTAGCCCTAAAAATTTGACACTGTCTACAACTTTAATTTCATTGTTTGAATACATTATATTTATAGGGTCAGGTATTGTTTGTGAGGTACTAAACTATATGTACTGGGTCTAGTCAAAATTCAGTGACAATCCATTTTCTGTGTACCACACATTGATACTTACAAATATTTCATTAGCTGATTGCTCAGTGAGACCACGGGTACTATTTTTTTATACCATTACTGATGTGTCGACAGAAGTGCCGACACAGTGTGATTTGAGGTGACCGCAATGCACGCTATAAACAAACGAAGGATGGCGTGAGGTCTGAAACAGGATACGTAATGAATGCTATAAAGAAAAGTACGTAGCTTTTGGAATACTTAACTTTAATCCATCCTTGTTGTATACATCGTTCTTGATGAGACATGCTTTATACGATAAGTATCAATTGCTATGGAAGGCTAATGGCGCCTTGCTAGGTCGTAGCCATGGACTTAGCTGAAGGCTATTCTAACTATCTGCTCGGTAAAGGAGCGAGGCTTCGTCAGTGTAGTCGCTAGCAAAGTCGTCCGTACAACTGGGGCGAGTGCTATTCCGTATCTCGAGACCTGCCTTGTGGTGGCGCTCGGTCTGCGATCACACAGTGGCGACACGCGGGTCCGACATGTACTAATGGACCGCGGCCGATTTAAAACTAGCACCTAGCAAGTGTGGTGTCTGGCAGTGACACCACATTCCTCCCCCGCAAATCGGCGAACGGTCGTGTTATAAGGCTTCCGCCCGCCGTGGGGAGGACCCCATGTTGACGTATGGGATGAGGTGGGGAACCTAACAACAGGCGAGGCTGTGCCACCCTCACCCTGCCATTCGGTCCGAGGGGAGCTAGGAAACGCCTGAAAACCTAGTCCAGGGTGCACGTCAACATGCGGTGTATGCGCCCGTAAAGAGACAGGAGGGGCCGAAGGGTCGACCTCCATTGCGTCGGGGTACCCGACGCGCGAAGACGCCATGTGGTCCGGAGCGGGCAAGAGTTCCATGGCGGAGGACAGCTGGTCACGGGAAGCGATCGGCGGCGCGTGACCCAGGGAGGCGCTTGGCGGTTGCAGGGAAGCGTCCACTGCTGGCGTCGCCGGCGGGAGAACAGGCGGCGGCGCGTCGCCATGGGGCAAAATGGAAGGCAGCGTCGGTAACACCTGGGGATGGGGCGAGCCAGTAGATGAGTCCCCAGGGCGCTGACCGGACGGCACCGTCGCTGAAAGCAGACGGGGAGCGGCAGACGCCGTGTGACGACAGAGGCGCAGCTGATTGAGATGCCGACGCACCTCACCAGAGGCCCCCAAAACCAAATACATCGCGCGGCCGAGGCAGCGAAGAATGCGCCCTGCGAGCCAACGCCGTGAACCGCGAAAGTTGCGATAGAATACAACGTCGCCTGGAGCAAAAGCAGGAATCTGCCGCTGCACAGGAACCTGATGCGGCAGATGCAGCGAAGACATCAAGGTTCGATGAGGACGACCGTGGAGCAACTCAGCCAGCGAGCGACCATCTCGGGGCTGAGAGCGATATGAAGACTAAAAGAGCAACAACGCATCCTCCCGAGAATGCGACTCTTTCAACTTCAACATCTGTGACTTGAAAGTCTGGACCAATCGTTCAGCGGCACCGTTTGACTGAGGCGAAAATGGCGCGGATGTCAGATGTTGAATACCATTGGCCTTGCAGAATGACTGAAATTCTGCGGACATTAATTGTGGGCCATTGTCGGAAACAATAGTCTGCGGAAGACCTTCAATGCAAAAGATAGCAGACAACGCTTGGATGGTGGCAGATGACGTCGTGGAAGACATCCGGACAACAAAAGGAAAATTACTGAAAGAATCGATCACAACCAACCATCGAGCATTCCAGAATGGACCAGCAAAATCGATGTGCAAGCGTTGCCAAGGGGAAGTGGCTTTTGGCCATGCAAAGAATTTCCGCGGCGGTGCGGATTGTTGTTCGGCACACGCCATGCAAGAAGAGCACATATTCGTAATCGCAGCATCGATTCCGAACCAAGTACAGTGCTGACGAGCAAGTTGTTTCGGTCGCACTATACCCCAATGTCCTTGGTGGAGAAGCCGTAAGACAGAGGACTGTAACGAACGTGGAACCACGACTCTGGACTGATCATTATCAGAACGCAACAACAAAACACCACATCGGACAAAAAGTCTCCCCTTGTGAGCAAAAAATCGGCGAACCAACGGATCCTCGATCCGAGACTTTGACAAGGGCCATTGCGTAGCAACAAAACGGAAAACGGTAGCAAGGACCGGGTCAGCAGCTGTGGCTGTAGCTACACGAGGAAAATCAATCGGAAATGAGTCGACCACGTCATCGGTTTCCGCATCAACGAACATGCAAGCAAGTTCGGAAGAATCGAATGCTCTATCCTCACATAGACGAGAAACACTGTCTGAAGGCACAGTCTGGTTCACTGATAGGACCTGATTGACTATTGACAAGTTAAACAACTGAAATAAATCGAAACCAAACAAGTTCACTGCAGAAGAAGAACGAAGGACGTAAAAAGACACAAGTTTTGTTTGTCCCTTGTACGTTGCAAGAAGAGTGCACTGTCCTAACACAGGAATATGCTGTCCTGAATAACTAGTGAGCTGAACATTTGCGGCACACAACGGAGGTTTGCCCAGTTGTTTGTACGTGTCGTGATTGATCAATGAAACTGCAGCTCCAGTATCAAGCTGGAATGGTATGACCTTGCCATTAAAGTCCAAATCTACAAAAAGTTTATTGTCCTGCTGACGACAAGAGCGACTGTCTCGTGCAATTTGAACTGATACAGGTACAGCATCACTTGCTAATTGACGTGATTTCCGGCGACGTCGACGCGCACTTTTTGTGGGACGAACACAGTCACTGTTAGAAAGGGTGGCACTGGGCGGAGTGGAATTAACTACATGAATGTCCATGGGTGAAGCTTCACGAGCCTGAGTATTCTTGGTTCGATTCCGGCGCGAAGCAAAGGGCCTGGAATGATTAAGAGTGTCTGATCTGAGCTTTTTCTGGCAAACACTTTGAACATGTCCTTTCTTATTACAGTAAAAACAAATAGCTTGGCGTGACGGGCAATTGTCACGCGAATGTCTAGTTGCACACCGCGGGCATGATTTCACTGCATTTGTATGCTTGCGCGGCACACGTGGAGAGCTAGGCGGCAGCTGCGCGGACGAGCGCGAGGGCTGTTTATCGTTCCGTGCAGCTCGCCCGGCGGGCCGGTTAATGTGACACACGGCTGGCGAAGTTTCAAATGATTCCTGTGCAAAGTCAAGTGTGTCTTGCCTATCTAATATGTCTATCACTTGTTGAAGGGAGGGATTAACTAGTTTCAAAATTTGCTCCCGTACACGAACATCAGAAACGTTCTGTGCAATTGCATCACGGACCATAGTATCTGAATAAGGGAGGCCACATTCACAGTTAAAAGCACAATCCCTTGTAAGGCCTTGCAATGTTGCAACCCACTCCCTATTAGTCTGACCGGCTGTACGTTTCGTACGAAAGAAAGTGTACCTTTTTGCAACTACATTAACTGTTTCCTTGAAATAGACATCTAAAGCAGACAAAATTTCTTCGTAGGACAGAATTGCTACGTCGCGTCGGGGAAATAATTTCACTATCACACGGTACGTTTGCACCCCTACACAAGACAATAAGTGAGGCTGCCGCTCGTTACCTTGAATTCTGTAGGCGGCGAGATGAAATCCATATTGGCGTGACCACTCCGTCCAGCTTTCCATAGCTGGGTTAAATGGCCGGAACGGGGGTGCAACAGCATGTTGTGGCTGCGGTAGTGGTGGAGCGGCGGCCGCCGCATCGTTTTGCATCGCACGTTGACCCTGAACGAGCTGTCCAAGGTCATCCAATAACGCCTGCGTCTGCTGATTCTGCAAGCGATAAAATTCGGACAGTACATCTGGAGATTGTGGCGAAGCCATTACAAGTAAATTAGTGCAATACGAAAGCGAAATCCTCTTTTAAGCCTCGTCGCCATATGATGTGTCGACAGAAGTGCCGACACAGTGTGATTTGAGGGGACCGCAATGCACGCTATAAACACACGAAGGATGGCGTGAGGTCTGAAACAGGATACGTAATGAATGCTATAAAGAAAAGTACGTAGCTTTTGGAATACTTAACTTTAATCCATCCTTGTTGTATACATCGTTCTTGATGAGACATGCTTTATACGATAAGTATCAATTGCTATGTAAGGCTAATGGCGCCTTGCTAGGTCGTAGCCATGGACTTAGCTGAAGGCTATTCTAACTATCTGCTCGGTAAAGGAGCGAGGCTTCATCAGTGTAGTCGCTAGCAAAGTCGTCCGTACAACTGGGGCGAGTGCTATTCCGTATCTCGAGACCTGCCTTGTGGTGGCGCTCGGTCTGCGATCACACAGTGGCGACACGCGGGTCCGACATGTACTAATGGACCGCGGCCGATTTAAAACTACCACCTAGCTAGTGTGGTGTCTGGCGATGACGCCACAAATACTAGTATCGTCAGCAAATAAGACAAAATTTTCATTTTGTGACACTGCATATGGAAGGTCATTAATATACAGGGTGGTCCATTGATCGGGACCGGGCCAAATATCTCACGAAATAAGCGCCGATCGAAAAAATTACAAAGAACGAAACTCGTCTAGCTTGAAGGGGGAAACCAGATGGCGCTATGGTTGGACCGCTAGATGGCGCTGCCATAGGTCAAACGGATATCAACTGCGTTTCTTTAAATAGGAACCCTCATTTTTTATTACATATTCGTGTAGTACGAAAAGAAATATGAATGTTTTAGTTGGACCACTTTTTTCGCTTTGTGATAGATGGCGCTGTAATAATCACAAACATATATCTCATAATTTTAGACGAACAGTTGGCAACAGGTAGGGTTTTCAAATTAAAATACAGAACGTAGGTGCGTTTGAACATTTTATTTTGTTTGTTCGAATGTCACACATGTACCTTTGTGAACTTTTGATTTCTGAGAACGCATGCTGTTGCAGCGTGATTACCCGTAAATACCACATTAATGCAATAAATGCTCAAAATTATGTCCGTCAACCTCAATTCATTTGGCAATACGTGTAACGACTTTCCTCTCAACAGCGAGTAGTTCGCCTTCCGTAATGTTCGCACACGCATTGACAATGCGCTGACGCATGTTGTCAGGCATTGTCGGTGGATCACGATAGCAAATAACCTTCAACTTCCCCCACAGAAAGAAATCCGGGGACGTCAGATCCGATGAACGTGCCGGCCATGGTATGGTGCTTCGACGACCAATCCACCTGTCATGAAATATGCTGTTCTATACTGCTTCAACCGCACGCGAGCTATGTGCCAGACATCCATCATGTTGGAAGTACATCGCCATTCTGTCATGCAGTGAAACATCTTGTAGTAACATCGGTATTACAGTACGTAGGAAATCAGCATACATTGCACTATTTAGATTGCCATCGATAAAATGGGGGCCAATTATCGTTCCTCCCATAATGCCGCACCATACATTGGCCCGCCAAGGTCTCTTACGTTCCACTTGTCGCAGCCATCGTGGATTTTCCGTTGCCCAATAGTGCATATTATGCCGGTTTACGTTACCGCTGTTGGTAAATGACGCTTCGTCGCTAAATAGAACGCGTGCAAAAAATTTGTCATCGTCCCGTAATTTCTCTTGTGCCCAGTGGCAGAACTGTACACGACGTTCAAAGTCGTCGCCATGCAATTCCTGGTGCATAGAAATATGGTATGGGTGCAATCGATATTGATGTAGCATACTCAACACCGACGTTTTTGAGATTCCCGATTCTCGCGCAATTAGTCTGCTACTGATGTGCGGATTAGCCGCGACAGCAGCTAAAACACGTACTTGGACATCATCATTTGTTGCAGGTCGTGGTTGACGTTTCACATGTGGCTGAACACTTCATGTTTCCTTAAATAACGTAACTATCCGGCGAACGTACGGGTCACTTGGATGGTGTCGTCCAGGATACCGACCAGCATACATAGCACACGTCCGTTGGGCGTTTTGATCACAATAGCCATACATCAACACGATATCGACCTTTTCCGCAATTGGTAAACGGTCCATTTTAACACGGGTAATGTATCACGAAGCAAATACCGCCCGCAGTGGCGGAATGTTGCGTGACACCAGGTACTTATACGTTTGTGACTATTACAGTGCCATCTATCACAAAGAGAAAAAGTGGTCCAACTAAAACATTCATATTTCTTTACGTACTACACGAATATGTAATAAGAAAGGGGGTTCCTCTTTTTAAAAAACGCAGTTGATATCCGTTTGACCTATAGTAGCGCCATCGAGCGGGTCAACCATAGAGTCATCTGGTTTCCCCCTTCAAGCTAGACGAGTTTCGTTCTCTGTAGTTTTTTCGTTTGATGCTTATTTCGTGAGATATTTGCCCCGGTCACTATCAATGGACCACCCTGTATAATAGGAACAACAAGGGAACTAAAATAGAGCCCTAGGGCATCGCTTGTCGGATGGTTTCATATATTGAATGACTATTGCTATGTGGTAAGCCTGATACAGACCCACACTGTTTTCTATTAAAAAGATAGGATGAGAACCATGAGCCTGCTACTCCTGCTATCCCATAATAATTTAACTTTTGTACAAGGATATCATGCTTAACACAATCAAAAGCTTTAACCATATCACAGAATATTCCAAGTGGTAATAACTTTGGATTTATTGATTCTAATATATCATCTGTAAAAGTGAATATAGCTTGATCAGTTGACAATCCTTTCAGAAATCCAAACTGATTGCGCATGAGAATACTTTTCTGTACTAAGTGTTTATAAGGTGTATTGTAAATATCCCTTTCAAACACTTTTGAAAATATTGCCAATAATGAAGTGGGACAGAAGTTTTCCACTAATGATTTGTCTCCTTTTTTGTGTAATGGTTTGACGGTAGCATATTTAAGCCTATCTGGAAAAATAATACTGTGAAGGGATTCATTACATAAGTAACTCAGTATGTCACAAAGTTCTGAGGAGCAACATTCAATTATGGTAGTGCTGATTTCATCATAACCACTGGAACATATGTTTTTAAGAGAGCTAATAATATTAGAACTCTCTTTCAGTGAGGTAGGATACAGATGAATTTTGTCAAACTTCAGCGGAAATGCATTTTTTAAATGTTTTAAGCTGTCTTCTGAGGAACTATGGAAACCTAAGTTGTCTGCTACTGAAAGGAAAAAGTTGTTGAAAGTGTCTGCAATTTTGGAGGTATCTCTACTAAACTCATTATTTACATTTAACATAATTTCCTCATTTGTCTGATTAGTTTTTCCTGTTTCACTGTTACACTATGTTCCCTATAGTTTTTATCCTGTTATTAGAGGCATTTATTTTTTCCTTGAAAATAAATACATTTTGAGGTTGTGATTACTTTGGTTAGCATTTTACAATATAATTTGTAATGTGATTTAGCTCTGTAGTTATCGTTTTACCTTGACATAAAGTACAGTCTCCTTTTTGTTTTGCAAGATACTTCCATTTGTAATCCAAGGTTTTGGAACATTTAATCTATTTGCTTCGATTACTTTCTTAGAGCAGCACTTTTCAATGTGACCTATGACTGTATTAGAGAAACAGTTATATTTTTCATTAATCCTGGGTGAATTGTATACATCTTTGCAGTCTGTATTCCTCAAACAATTTTTTATACCTTCAGTTCCTATTTCATTTATTATTCGTAAAGTTTCCCACTTCCTATTATTAGTTGACTCAGACCCCGCTATATAAAATATAAGCAACTGGGCATCATGATCTGAAAGGCCTTTAAATATTGGATTTATACTATGATTTGCTGGTGTGGTAGCATCTATGAAAATTTTATCAATAGCAGTGCTACTGGTACCCATAGCCCAGGTTGAGAGCTGTACGAAGGGAATGAGATTATAAGAAGTGGTAAGAGACTTTAGTATGGATCTTGAGTAACTATCCTTCAGAAAATTTAAATTAAACTCTCCACTTAGTATGAGTTCATTATTTATAGAAGGTAAGAAATTTAATACTGCATCAAGCTGTAAATTACCAGTTGGAGCCCTGTATATTGGGACTATAATTATTTTTCTTTTGTGTATTTCTACTTGTGTGGCACATGCTTCAAAATGCTGATCACTACAGTAGTTAAGAATGTCAATGTTTTTATAATTGTGGCCCTTTCTAATATAAGTGGCAACACCTAATTCCTCCATCTCTTTTCTACAATACTTTGAAGCTAAGGCATACCTTTCCATATTAAGCATTCCAATTTCACTACCTAAATGATGTTCAGAAATACAAATAACGTCAACAGGATTTGTAGACTGTAGCTCATCGAAACAAATATGGAATTCATTAATTTTGTTTGTTAAGCCTCTGATATTTTGATGTAGTAAATTTAGTATTACTTTGTTTTTTTCTTCACGAGTATTATGCTTAACGTTTTCAGATACATCTTGTTTCAATATTGAATGTGTAGATAATGAGCTTAACCTAAAAAAGAACTACTTGCATGAGTTGCAGTGTACCCCCTTAAAGAATTTGCTATCAACCTAGCCAGTATATCCTGCCCTATTCTATTGAGATGCAGGCCATGAGAAGTAAGGCCCCACCAGCAATTTTGTTAACAGGAACAAAACCTATGCCTGATGCAGCACCAGCCTGAAGCAATCGATCCAATGCCATATTGACCCTCTTCACAGAGCTGTTCAACTGGGGTCGATCGTACCGCTTGAAAACAGGCACAAACTCAACATTAGTATGGTTCATTGCTGATGCTATTTTTACAATATCAGTCTCAATACTGTAGCCCTGGTCCCTATCGACACTGTTCCCTGCTCCACCCACTGTTATAACATGATCTTCCTTGGTGAAACCTTTACACAAAGATCCTATGCCCTCTATCACTTGGCTGAGAGATGCACTAAGCTTGAAAAAGTTTGAGACTTGGTATCTATCACCTAATTTTCCCTGCAGAAGTTGGGCCACACCTTTTCCATGACTGCTACCTAACAGCAGAATTTTGACAGTAAAGCCGTCCCACGCCACGTACGGGGTCGGCTATACGTAGGTTGTGAACTCTAATGCTGAAAGGTCAATAATGAGACTGGCAGTTTTGCTGGTAAGCCATAATTTGTCTTTAAAATAGCAATAAGGAGCGACAGCGTTGCAGATACGCTTGTGATCGTCGATAGGAACAACTGTCTCATTTCCATTTTAATTAAATTTGTCCTATCTAATAATCGTACCCCACCTTTCCATTTATTAACCTCGCCACTAGTGGGGACAAGCAAACATGCTTGATTGTTAGCTCATTCGGGATGACGGAACGTTGGAGAGTACACGTTCAGCTTTTGATTTCTTGATTTGATGGCATATTTGACCATTTATTTAAGAGTTGTTGCTCGAAAATTGTCGCTGGAGAATTCCTTAAGGTCGTCGACTAAGAGCGCCCTCATGAACTGTATGCATGGATATATCAAAGAAACAAGCGGCTAACTTATTTATGGACTCATAAAAGATGTGGCATGTCTCTCAGAATACTGACAGCTTCAATGTCAGTTAATGTGTTTCCATAGCAATTTAGAGATGTGACAGTAGAGCTACATCATAGTACTACAAATGATAAGAAAATCTTGTAATGTATACCATTGTCGCTACTGAAACCGAAAGTCTTTCATTCGAGATCACTTACTGTTACAATGTCAAAAACTGTACTTCTAAACCCTCACTATCACATTGTCAAAGTATCTCACACTATTCTGGTGAATAGTGAGTCTATCTTCTGATGCAATTAACGAATTTTCTAACTTGTTTATTTCATTCTATTTGTCCATAAGATTAGTGTAGCATTCTTTGGTAATTATTAGCTCTTCGCAAGACATTTAATGAGAATAACCCATTTTACATCCCAGAAAACACTTACTGTAACCTTTCCGACTAATGAATTCCATGCGGCTTTCTTTACTCAGCACCGCCGGCTTTCATCCATAGTTTTGATTGTTATTTCGTTTTGGCGTCAATTGGTGAAGTCGCGCTTCATCGACAGTAACAAATCGGTGAACACAATCAACTGGATGCTTTTTAAAATAGGCCGTATATTGCTATGGAGGTTAGCATACAGCAAATTTGAAGACCCAGGCTGTAAGGAACAATCGATCAGAAACAGTAAAACATGGTAAGAGATGTGCTTTACTCATCTTAGTTGATAGTTCCACGATAAGCCGATGGATACCAGTTTTACCTCTAATTTCAGATTCTCGCTAATGGCACTTTGTCAGGGTGTATGCATGTAAACAGTGGTAAAAGCCAAAAATACAGCTACTAATAGTAATAGCAGTAACGCGTGTGGTGTTCGTCCCAAAAAAATGCTTTTCAGGGACAATTCGTACAAATCAGAGCATGGTGTGGATAACTACGAGTCAGCTGTAGATTCTGAATATGTTTCCGAACGCAGATACGTTTCAAAAGTTGATGCTAATCAAGTAAATATGAATATTTATTTAAGCAAGTAAACAATGTTAAGTTGTGTTTCTTATAGTTCACGTCAATTAACATGACGGGGTAATGGTAGAGACGTTAATGACCATCCTTAACATTGTTTACATACTGTACTAAGATGGTTGCTACAATTAATTCTATATTGTTCTTAATTACAGATTAATTTTTGAAGTTTTTATACTTTATTAATGCAAATCCTAATATAACCTACTGAGACAATTCGGACCTATTAAATTTGTACTTTTGTGTGGTTTTGCAGTAATGTTTCGTTAATTTGCCTAGCAAGTAAACAATGGTAAGTCAGTGCTAATCAGTGGTTAGTGCACTCAGTTTCCAAGTAAACAGTGTTAAGTACAAATTGACGAATTTTTATGAATAAAATTTCGGGTAGAATTCAACATTTTAAAAATTGGTCATTGTATTAGAAAACAATGGCTTAGCTGAGTAAAAAAAGTTCACATTGTGTGCACTTGAAATATCTTATTTATGGGATTTTATTGAGTCTTTACTATGTAATTTCTCATAACAATCAAGTTGTCCATTGCCACTGTTTACAGCCAAGGATTTTATATAACACCAATGTTACACAATGCTTTCTCAGAGTTAAATCTTCGTTTAAAATGTACCATACTCTCTCTTCTGACACAAATTTGAAGTCAGCTATGTCATACACCTTAAATGGCCGATCGTCCATTATCATACTGTGGAACTTTTTGATGTCTGCGACTATGGATCATCTCGAAGTGAAATCAGTTTGAACATAGCCGTCTGTTTCTTGCATTATTTCAGTGTTACTCACTGTTGCGTTTGCGCAACGGTCAAACAGTGATTTGATAGTAGAACTCTCGTAAATAAATTTCCAAATGCAGAATTTAAAATTTCAACACTCTTCCTGTTGTTTTCTGTTTCGACACCAGAGAGAACCACAAGCGGATTCGGTCTGATATAAAGTTGTGGTCTTAAAGGAGTGTTAATATGTAAAAACCAATGGCTGTAGCATAAATGAGCCAAAGCTGGGGCCTTTCATGTAATCCAATTACCTACGAGTGTGTTGGATCGGTACCAGGTTGAACAAACACCGGGTATTAAGACTATTGAAAGAGGACAACGAGAATTGCGTCTTGGACACTTCCGACGATTCTTGCAGGGCTGTACACGCCAATCACCTTCTGTCCGATGGAGCACAAAACGTGATTTGTCTGAAAACGCCACCTGTTGCCACTCGGTGAATGTGCAGCTCCGTTCTTGGTTAACAGATTCTAGGCTTCGTCGCCTTTGAACATCAGTCAACATGGGTATACGAATCAAGCGCCTGCTGTGGAGGCCCATATGCGGCAACTTCGGCAGAATAGTCGTTGAGGAAACACCGTCGGTAGCTCCTCGGTTCATTTGGCTGTTTATCTGACGTGCAGAAAGACATTATTGTGGTGTCACCGCCAGACACCACACTTGCTAGGTGGTAGCCTTTAAATCGGCCGCGGTCCGGTAGTATACGTCGGACCCGCGTGTCGCCACTGTCAGTGATTGCAGACCGAGCGCCGCCACACTGCAGGTCTAGAGAGACTTCCTAGCACTCGCCCCAGTTGTACAGCCGACTTTGCTAGCGATGGTTCACTGACAAATTACACTCTCATTTGCCGAGACGATAGTTAGCATAGCCTTCAGCTACGTCATTTGCTACGACCTAGCAAGGCGCCATTACCATTTGCTATTTATCTTGTGATGCATGTACCGTCAGACCGATGTTCACCAATTATGGATTAAAGTTAAGTATTCCAGAAGCTACGTACTTTTTTTACTAGACTCAACTCCTTTAACTGTTCCAGACCTCACGCCAGCCTGCGTGAGCTTAAACGCGTGCCTTTCGGCTTCCTCCTAGTGGCTGGGCTCTCTTGCCAAGCCACAACAATTATCATTGGCTTTCGGCCCAAGAATGGGAGCATTTCCCAAACGACTAAGTTTGTGAACTGTTCGTGTGCTGCTGTGGTTAAAGTATAGCATGCATTGCAAAATGACACTATCCAAAACCAACGCCAAAGAAACTATGGTGCACCACGGGCCATAGATGACAGGGGTGAACAACAGCTGTGGAAATGTTTATGGGAGAACACACGTACAACTATTGAGCAAATGACCAAGGGTCTACCAACAGTGTCTCCTCAACGATCGTTCAACGAACGTTTCTGCGTGTGGCCCTCCAAGCAGGTGTCTGGTTCATGCACCTACGGTGATTGCTGTTCATAGGCGACGAAGGCTGGAATTTTCATTCCAGTATCGCAACTGGACGTCCACCGCGTCGCCATCTACTAGCAGGACAATGTAACGCGTCACACAGTTTGCAGTGTACGTGAGCGGATCGAACAGTTTACGGTATTCCCCTGGCCACCATATTGGGCAGATTGTCTCTGGGACAATCACCATCAGGTTGTTCGCGCCATGGATCCTCAACCGAGAACCATAGCGCAGCTGGCCACGGCACTGACTCCACATTCCTGTCGGTACCTTCCAAAACCTCACTGACTCAGTGGACATTTGGAGTCGGGTACTTTGTAAAACGTCATTGCTCATAGTGGCACTCAGTTGCACGTACTCAGTGGGCTAAACAAGACAGGAACAGGTTGGCAGCTCAGAGGAGACATTTAGTGCGGTCCGATGAATCGCAGTTTTATCTCTTTTCAAGTGATGAATCCACTGACAGTACATTGAAGTGTTTAACTCGTACTGGGTGAAAAACGTAGCTAAGGCCAAGAGGTGATTTGCATTCTTTTTTCATACCATGATTTGGGGCCATTCAGTCAGATTACTGTGAACATAACTAGGGTGTTTACTTCAGTATTCTCGGTGACAAAATGTTGCGGTTTGCTGTATATCCTCATAATGCGAATGCTGTATAGACCCCACAACAGGGTACATTCCTGGTTAAAGAACATTCTGGCTCCCCATCGTACCTCGATCGGCCCACAGGATGTCTCACAGAAAGTGTCTGGGACTGCCTGGACCAACGCGTGAAACGTAGCTATCGACAACCCCGCAATTTGGGAGCTTTACAATATGTAACTGTGAATGTGTGCCCTCAGCTGGCTATGGTACACGTGAAGAAACCGTTAGATTCTTTTCTTCGTCGAACTGGGATCTGTATCAAGACTAGATGCCGTGTTCCACGGTATCAGCGTGATGTCTCCTGGGGGAGTGAGAATTTTTGTCCAGGGTCAGTAATCTAGACCTACAGTACCACTGCTTCATTTCTAAAGCTGTGCACCCGAGCTTCTTCGGGTGAAAGGCATTTAAGACAAGCCTTCACGGTGAAACTGATTTACCCTATGAAGTGTAGTATGGCTGAGGATTTCGTACAGTAAATTCAAATGAGTCTTTGTCATTAACTCTTTTTCATGTTACCTTTTCTGACTGGCAGTACGCGTTTGAAGGGTACATTCATCTAGTTTGTTTATGTTAAATTGTGTTTACGTGGTAGGCGTTTCTTTATATGTGTCACTTTCGATCATAAAAGATCATATTGAAGACGAGAACTACTGAGGCTAAAACAATGGGTACTGCAACTTAACAACAGCACCCTGAAATAAATAAGTTCTATTTGTTTTTTTTAAGTCATTACATGTGCTTTCAGTTAAAATGCTGTAGAATTTTTTGTCGCAGACTTGTTTTGTGGTAGTTTGATGGAGTAATACCGTGCTCGTTTCCTCAGTGATGTAACTATCTCCTTTTTCGATGCAGCTTTTCGGAATGTATTTTGAGGCATATGGAATAAAAACGTTTCTGTAGAATTCGTTTGGTAATCAACAATCTTAGACGTGGCGTTATGGAACCATAGTCATTGACAACCACAAAATTAATCTTGGTGCAGTGTAGGACGTTTCTTTAATTTCTTTTACGAAGATTAGTTTTTAACGTCTCGCCGAAATCGAGGTTATTAGAGGTGGAACAGGAGCTGTGATCGATCCAATGATGGGGAAGGAAATCGAGCATGCCCTTTCAAAGGCACCATCCTGGCATTTTCCTGGAGTGATTCAGGGAAATCACGGAAAACCTAAATCAGGATGGTCGGACGCGGGTTTGAATCGTCATCCTCCCTAATGCGACTCCAGAGTGCTAATCACTACGCCACCTCGTTCGGATTTAATTACTGTTGTTGATCAGATTGCGTTAAAGTAGCGATTCTCAGCCTGGGGGTCTACACCCCAGGCGGGCGTGAAAACATTGAATGGGGAGCACAAGATATTTGAAAATTGATTAATTTACCGAAAAGAAAACTAAGCCAAATACGTTCTGACATAATAAAATAATAAAATTCACATTTACACTGATATAATGCACTTACAAGTAGGACTGTATCAGAAGTGCACAATGCATTCAATAATTAACTTCCCAGTACTAAATTAGAAACAGTTTACTAATTATTACGGACCTTCCTTTGACCTGCTTTGCAAAGCAAAGTTTTACAAAGAAAGGTTTAATATTAGAAATAGACACTCTGCATTCTTTTTCTGTATTTAGCTGAGATCTGTATTTCGTCTTCAAAGCAGCCAACGCAGAAAATCCGATTTCGCGGAGGTACGACGTTAAAAATGGTAACAGTCTATGAAATGCTCATCATTTAGCCTCCTCCCAAAATTCAGAGAGCAGTATATTACTAAACTGTCTTTTGCTTTCGCCTTTGCCATGAAATTTATAAAGATTTCATCTCGGCAATTACGAGACCGGGACCATTTTGGAATGGATCCCTAACCCACTCGTGACGTGCTACCAAGTTTTCTTGAGCAACAAAATACTTTCTAAAGTTCTTTACCAGCGTGGTTAAATGATTTTCAATGGTTACAAAGACACTTCTCCATATTTTTCTTCAGAATGGTAAGTTTTTATACATTAATCCACGTTCGCGAACATTTTTAAGTCTTTGGCATTAAATTTGTGCTCCACAATTCCAGTTTTCTACAAAATTATTAACTTTATCACTCGTTTCCAACATATGTGTATTTGCTCCTAGGAGTTCAAAATTCAAGGTATTTATTTTCTCGAATACGTGGACTAAGTACCTCAATTTCGTCATAACTTAACCATCTCGAAACTTCTCGGGTCCCGGTCAGTTTTCCTCGTGTAGAAAAGTGGAGATTCCATTTGTTAATTCATAAATACAGTGCAAAAATTTCCCACGTGATAACCATCTTGCCTCGCAATAAAATAGTAATGCTGTATGTGCTGCACCCATGTCTTTATAAAGTGCTGAAAAAATTATTGATTTTAGGGGTCGAATTTTTATATAATTTATTATTGTTAAAACCTCTGATAACACAGCATTCCGACTAGGATTCATTTCTTTGGAAGCCAGAGCTCTTTTTATTATGCATTGTGCCCAATCATACAGCGGAGATTTTTGTTTCAGAAATGCTTCTATAACATGGTATATTTCAGTCACTGAACGAGCACCAGCGGTGTATATTCAGACACAGTTTTCCATTTTATGTTTGCCTCATTTGCGAACTCACTAGGGAAGTACACCGAGCGAGGTGGTGAAGTGGTAGACATCCTGTACTCGCATTCGTGAGGACGACTACTCAAACCCCCGTCCGGCCATCCTGGTTTAGCTTTTCCGTGATTTCTCTCAATCGCTTCAGAAACTCTGATTTATTTTTCTATATTTAGCTGAGATCTGTATTTTGTCTTCAAAGCACGGCCGACTTCCTTCCCCATCCTTCCCTAATCCGATGGGGCTGATGACCTCGCTGTTTGGTCCAAACCAACTAACCAAATACCTGACGTTTCTCGGGTAGGTATTTATTCGAATCTTCTATTAGGCCATCTCGTCCTCACCCCTCTGTCCATCTCCCCCTGTCCATCTCATTATCCTTCTCTCTGACCGTCTCCGCCTCCACCTTCTCTCTCCACGTTATCACCCGTACCCCAATAGGAGGTTGCTTGTTCTTACTCCCACAGTATTTCTTTCCAGATAGTAAGTAGCATGGGCACCAAGTTTTGCTGAAATCGATCCATGTATTTAGGAGGAGCTTTTTATCCGCGTCTTCGCCCGCGTGCTCACATTTCACCCACACTCATCTAAAAAAAGTTATGCATCACCGCGGTTCCCAGATCTTCTGGAGACAGACGTTGACTGTGGATATTGTATCACAGACACAGTCCCTTTGACTGTTCAGAGATGTCGCTGAACTCGCCCAAAGACGTAAACAAGCATGCATGAGCGGTGCCTAACACGGAGGGGGTCAGACAGCCGATCAGTTCCACCAGGAAGGAGGTATACGGCTCGTGTTGTCTGTAGTTCAACCGTGGCTACACGGTCAATACCGCAGTTCGATTGCGTCCGCATTGTTACTTTGCACCAGGAAGGGCTCTCACCAAGGGAAATGTCCAGGCGTCTCGGAGTGAACCAAAACGATGTTGATTGGACATGGAGGAGATACAGAGAGACTGGAACTGTCGATGACAAGCCTCGCTTAGGCCGCCTAAGGGCTACTACTGCAGTGTATGACCGCTACCTACGGATTATGGCTCGGAGGAACCCTGACAGCAACGCCACCATGTTGAATAATGCTTTTCGTGCAGCCACAGGACGTCTTGTTACGACTCAAACTGTGCGCAATAGGCTGCATGATGCGCAATTTCACTCCCGACGTTCATGGCGAGGTCCATGTTGCAGCCACGACACAACGCAACGCGTTACAGATGGACCCAACAACATCTTCTGAATGACTTCCTTCAGGATAACGACATCGCTCGACTACAGTGGCCAGGATGTTCTCCAGACATGAACCCTAACGAACATGCCTGGGATAGATTGTAAAGGGCTGTTTATGGACGACGTCATCCACTAATTAATCTGAGGGATCTACGCTGAACCGCCGTGGAGGGTTCAAAATGGCTCTGAGCACTATGGGACTTAACATCTGTGGTCATCAGTCCCCTAGAACTTAGAACTACTTAAACCTACTAACCTAAGGACATCACACACATCCATGCCCGAGGCAGGATTCGAACCTGCGACCGTAGCAGTCGCACGGTTCCGGTCTGAACCGCGAGACCACCGCGGCCGGCGCCGTAGAGGAGTGGGACAATCTGGACCAAGAGTGCCTTGATGAACTTGTGTATAGTATGCCACGACGAATACAGGCATGCATCAGTGCAAGAGGACGTGCCACTGGGTATTAGAAGTACCGGTGTGTACAACAATCTAGACCACCACCTCTGTAGCTCTCACTGTATGGTAGTACAGCATGGAATGTGTGGTTTTCATGAGCAATAAAATGGCGGAAATGATATTTCTGTTGATGTCTATTCCAATTTTCTGTTCAGGAACTCTCGGAACCGAGGTGATGCAAAACTTTTTTGATGTGTGTATATTTCAGATGTACTTAACATTTCACACACTTGTACCGATAGTTCACCTTTATTTCTCGCGAATTTCGCCCTGCAGTTTCGGTTTCGCACAGCTCAATGTTTATGATGTCTTGTGTACGATGAAGAGCAACAGGCAGGTTTCATATTTCTAGTTTTCCGGAAAGCGTTTGACACGGTGCCCTATTGCAGGCTGTTAATGAAGGTACGAGCATATGGAATAAGTTCACACATATGTGAGTGGCTCGAAGACTTCTTAAGTAATAGAACCCAGTATGTTGTCCTCGACTGCGTGTGACAATGGTATCGTCAGCAGTTCCCCAGGGAAGTGTGATAGGACTGCTGCTGTTCTCGACATAAATGATTTGGCTGACAGGGTTGGCAGCAATTTGCGTTTGTTTGTTGAATATGCTGTGATATGCGGTAAGGTGTCGAAGTTGAGTGACTGTAGGAAGATACAAGACGACTTAGACAAAATTTCCAGTTGGTATGATGAGTAGCAGTTAACCCTAAAGGTGGAAAAATGTAAGTTAATACGAATGAGCAGGAAGATCAAACCTTTAATGTCCTGCTTGACGCAGTCACGTCATTTAAATATCTGGGCGTAACGTTGGAAAGTGATATGAGGTGGAACGAGCATGTGGGGACTGTGGTAGGGAATGTGAATGGGCGGTTTCGGTTTTTTGGGAGAATTTTAGGAAAGAGTGGTTCACCTGTAAAGGAGACCGCATATAGGACGCTGGTGCGACCAGTTCTTGAGAACTGTTCGAGTGTTTGGGATCCGTATCAGGTCAGATTGAAGGAAGACATCGAAGTAGTTCAGAGGAGGACTGCTAGATTTGTTACCGGTAGGTTCGAACAACACGTTAAGTGTTACGGAGATGCTTTGGGAACTGAAATGGGAATCCCGGGAGGGGAGGCGATATTTTTTTCGAGAAACACTATTAGGAAAATTTAGAGAAGTGGCATCTGAAGCTGACTGCCGAACGATTCTGAGCCGCTGGCAACATACATTGCGCGTAAGGACCACGAGGTAAGATATGAGAAATTAGGGCTCCTACGGAGGCATACAGACAATCGTTTTTTCCTCTCTCTATTTGCGAGTGGAACAGGAAAGGAAATGACTAGTAGCTGTACTAGGTACCCTCCGCCACGCACCGTACAGGGGGTTGCGAAGTATCTATGTAGATGGAGATGTGAACATCTCCTAAACTATGTGTCGCACTATGATATAATTTTGTAGGTACATTTCGCGAGGTATGCGGATATTGTCTGCGAAATGTTAGTCAGTAGCTGCTGCTGTTGGTGGTGATGCTGTTTGGTTTGTGGGGCGCTCAACTGCGAGGTTACCAGCGGCCGTATCAATTCCCCATCCTTTCACTATCCACTTTCGCCACTTTCCCGAATGGTGTCAGTAGGAAAGAAGTAATACATTTAAACGTCATATATGAAGCGGTGGTATTTCACTCATCTCAGTGTTTATGACGTCATATCTCCTGAACTATGTGTCGTATAATTTCGCAAGCAGTGGTATATGTGAATGTCTGCAAAATATGCCGTGTATAAAAGTGTTAGTAAAAAATAATACATTAATATGTCAAGTATCATACGGCAGTTTTACTGCACGAACAGCGAAAATGTACTAAGTGATAAACTTTTTTTCCTTTCGTCATTTTGTGGGGGTTGTGAGCGAGAAAAAGCTTCGTAATGGTTTTAAATTATGTGTAAAGTTTGTTACAAGTGACTAAGTGCCTCTTTGACAAATAATGGATGAATGAAGTCTGGGAATTCGCGAGTCGTGGGCTTTACTTCTTTTTCATCGTCACCCCCATCCCTCAGATAAGTTAGTGGTGCTTCTTTCCCGGCACTATGTGATATGTGTACCATTTTTGGTTGAAATATGTCTGATGGTTTAGAAGGAGATATGGAACATACATGCATACACACAAACATATACACACACATACATTAATGCATAAGTTTCTTTAATATTTATGGATTCCCAGCACCTGCACAAATAAATAAATTTTGACCGTTGATAGGATGCGGAATCGTGTTCTTGGTCGCGGGAATTGATACGACCTCGAGAGAACAAGCTCCGCTCTTCATACACAGCGCAGGCAACCAACATATGCACGAGTTTTCTGGTTCCAAAAAAGCACAAGTGCTATGAATAAGCACCACATTTACAGAGGAAAACGCGTATTCACGAATACAAATTACTAAACCTTGTAATTTTTTCGATTGCATCTGATCGGTACGAGGAGCGCACACCCGTGATCTGTCAACACAAACAAGAAAATACGCCACCTGTGACGCCCCCGCATCCTACAGCGGCGTTGGTACTTTCCCTCTGCACCCCGCACTCCTCTGAGGTAATCAATCAACTTTTGGCACCCTACCTATAAGACAGAAAGCAACAGAGTTCCATCGATTCTAGTTTTTCCAATGTAGCGTAACGGTGTTGCGGAACAGCAATAAATTGACTTATTTTTGGTAATTTGTTAGGTTCGTAACTTTGTAGCTTTAGCGTCAAAATATTCAAGATACATTATCATTTACATATATTGTTATCGTGGGAGAAAGGGGAACGCGATGAAACTTATGGTTGAAAATTGGGTCGTAAAAAAGGTTGAGAAACACTAAGTTGAACCATTTCAGACGAAAATGACCACAACGAGGTGGCACTGTGGACAGCAACTATTGTAATAAAGAAATGGAGTAGTAACTTACAGTAAGTATTAGTCAGCTGTGAAAATATACAGCTCGAACCTAGTGTTAGGGACTACTTCATCAGTAATGTTTCCATAACGGTGATCACTGCTGCCAACACTGCCATCTCATTATTGACATTATAATCTGAAGGTGGACTAACCGAAACCAGTCACAGAGGAGAAACAGAAAAGCGACTTGGATTGTATCAAGACTAGTTTCCACGTAATGATGAAACAATAAGCGTTATTCCCTGTCCTTGGATACCACAGCGTGTCACTCCAAAAAGTTCCGAGACTGGATAACTGAAATCTATAGAAAATGTAAGATAGTGGTTTTAATGTTTCGTGTTTTGTACATAGCCTCCTCGCACTTTAGTACAACGCACAGAATGTTCATACAACCATGTGAAACTGTAAGAAATTTCCTTTTTTTTTTTTTTTTTTGAGCTGGGTGTGGGGGAAGGGAGAAGTCAAGCTTCATTTAGAGATGTTGCTCCATTGTGCTTTGTGATACATTAACGTCGAAAAATTAAGGTCACACGTCCACTACTTAACACTGGAGAATCACAACTGACTGGTGCAATTCACATCTGTTGTTTACAGATGTTACTTCAAGTTAGCTCAAGCAGGAATAAAATCAGCCTCGAAACTTTCGGGACGGACGGTGTACACCATTACGGAGACTCGTAGTGTATGCTCGAGCTTCACGAACAGTTTTGGAGAAAATGGGGTTGTTACTGTAGGTCTAGAACACCCTGTGTGTCACACAACTGCTGGGTCAATGGAATGAGAAGGCAGCTTAATGTAGACTGAGGTGACAAAAGTCACGAGATACTTCCCAGTATCGTGTCGGGCCTCCTCTTACCCGGCGTAGTGCAGCAGCTCGACGTGGCATTCACTCAACTAGTTGTTGAAAGTCCTCTACAGATATATTGAGCCATGTTGCCTCTAGAGCCGTCCATAGTTGCGAAAATGTTGCCAATGCAGGATTTTGTGCACGAACTGACCTCTCGATTATGTACATAAATGTTCGATGAGATTTATTTCGGGTGGTCTGGGTGGCCAAATAATTCACTCTAACTTCCCAGAATGTTCATCAAACCAATCGCACACAGTTGTGGATCGGTGACACGGGCTACTGTCATCCACAAAAATGAACTCCACGAATGGCTACAAATGGTCTCCAACTAGCCGAAAGTAACCATTTTCAGCCAGTGATCGGTTCTGTGGGACCAGAGGACCCGGACCATTCTGTATAACACAGCCCACTCCATCACGGAACCAGTACCGGCTTGCACATTGCGTTGCTGACAACTCGGGTCCATTGCTTCGTGGGATCTGCGCCACACTCAACCCTACCATCAGCTATTACCGAGTGAAATTGGGGCTCGTGTGACCAGGTCACGGTTTTCCAGTAGTCTAGGGTCCTACCGATACGGTCAGAAGCGCAGGAGAGGCCCTGCAGGCAATGTCGTGCTGTTAGCAGAGACACTCGCGTCGGTCGTCTGCAGGCGTAGCCCATTAACGTCAAATTTCGCCGCGCTGTCCTAACGGATACATTCGTAGTACGTCCCACATTGATTTCTGCGGTTATTTCACACAGTGTCGATCGTCTGTTTGCACTGGCAACTCTACGCAAAAACGCTGCTCTCGGTCGGTAAGTGAATGTCGTCGGCCACTGCGTTGTCTGTGGGGAGAGGTAGCTGCTGAAATGTGATATTCTCGGCACACTCTTGACACTTTGGATTTCGGAATACTGGATTCCCTAACGATTTCCGAAATGGCATCTTCCATACGTCTAGCTCCAACTACCACTCCGGGTTCCAAGTCTGTTCATTCCAGTCGTGCGACCGTAATCAAGTCGGAAACGTTTTTACACCAATCACCTGCGTACAAATGAAAGCTCTGCCAACGCACTGCCCCTTTATACCCTGTGTACGCGATACCACCTCCGTCGTATATGTGCATATTGCTATCCGACGACTTATGTCACTTCAACGTGTCGCACCCTCTGCCGGGAACATTACACAGGTTGCAGAGCATCGATAATAAAGTAGATCTAAACAGTGGAAGTTGTCGGGAGGCGGCCCCTGGCGTTTGTATTCGCTCGAGCGCTGTGTCGGGACAGAAGCAGCGCCAGGCGACGGCGGGCGAGCAGACGGCACGCACCCCGAGCGTGCGGCCGCCTTAGCCTTGGCTGCCACGCCAAAGGCAGCGCCGCCTTTTCTGGCCCGGAAGGTTGCCCATAATTAGACGGATGATGAAGATATTATAAAATGCGCCCGGGCATACCGATTGCAGCGCGCAGCAATGAACATTCCGAGGCGCGCGGCGCAGGAAGGCGCAGTGGCCGTGGCCTGCCTTACTGGGCGACCCCCGCGCCGCGAGGAGACTTCGTCAGGGCGCGTCGCCTCGCTCATAATAAACTACTTATCTGACAGCAGCCGTGCGGTCAAAGCACGTGCAGCTAACACATACTTTACTGTCAAATAAACAAGAAACCGTAATCGTATTAAATGCATTTATCTCGGAAGGGCACACCCTTGCACATATCTGTTAAATCAAAATTTACTGGGCAAAATGTTGGTCCCCCGTAGCAATTAAGGAACACTTTCAGCAGAAAGTACAGGACTGTTCGTAAATACCTCCTAGGACTCAGAAGTCAACTGCGTGAAAACCACAAGACGTCCAGAAAAATGACATCTGTCAGTGGATGTCTACATCTACATCTACATCTACATTTATACTCCGCAAGCCACCCAACGGTGTGTGGCGGAGGGTACTTTACGTGCCACTGTCATTACCTCCCTTTCCTGTTCCAGTCGCGTATGGTTCGCGGGAAGAACGACTGTCTGAAAGCCTCCGTGCGCGCTCTAATCTCTCTAATTTTACATTCGTGATCTCCTCGGGAGGTATAAGTAGGGGGAAGCAATATATTCGATACCTCATCCAGAAACGCACCCTCTCGAAACCTGGCGAGCAAGCTACACCGCGATGCAGAGCGCCTCTCTTGCAGAGTCTGCCACTTGAGTTTATTAAACATCTCCGTAACGCTATCACGGTTACCAAATAACCCTGTGACGAAACGCGCCGCTCTTCTTTGGATCTTCTCTATCTCCTCCGTCAAACCGATCTGGTACGGATCCCACACTGATGAGCAATACTCAAGTATAGGTCGAACGAGTGTTTTGTAAGCCACCTCCTTTGTTGATTGACTACATTTTCTAAGAACTCTCCCAATGAATCTCAACCTGGTACCCGCCTTACCAACAATTAATTTTATATGATCATTCCACTTCAAATCGTTCCGCACGCATACTCCCAGATATTTTACAGAAGTAACTGCTACCAGTGTTTGTTCCGCTATCATATAATCATACAATAAAGGATCCTTCTTTCACGGATGGACCGTGTCTCCAGGTTTCGATTCGTAAAACGCACCGTGGCGTAGTTGCAGAGCGCACAACTAGGGAGCAGGGGTGTCAGAACACGTAGGCTAACCGTTCGTTCCGTATTATCGGATCGGATTAGTTCCACGGAGTCCTGTAAACTGCTCCCAGCGGTATTTCCACACAGAAAAGCACTAGGAAGGGTCCACTAATCCCCCCGTCCCTTTTCCGCGACTTGCTCGGCAGGCAGAAGAACCGATGGCTCGCCCTTACGTGGTGTGATGAAGAAGGCGTCTGGAAATGATAGAACGAGAACTGTAAAGCGTAAATTTTTGCAACCGGAAGTGACTATTATTCTTTTATTTTTGTCGGACCCAATATAATAACTTACGACTACATCTTCAGAAAAAAAATGAGAAATGTTAATACCAAATTAAAAACATAGATTTCAAATAAAATTGCATCTGTTCTACTCGACAAAGGACACTTTGAAATAGTATATGGTTTAACCTGTGGATCAGCAAGTGGTATATGTTATTCTACCGGAAAGGCCATTTTGCATGTGCACAGAATGAACCACAATTCTACCAACAAAATTTCGGAGGTTGTCCAGAGATATTTTCCGAGTATTTTGATATAAAGAGCTCTCGGTCTCCGGTCTCTCAATTACATGTAGTTTGATTTCTTACCCTTTGTATCGGTATTGCGTTGAAAATGTCTGCACAGCTGTGAAAATGTCGACGGTGAAGCTGAGTGCCTTGTTAGGAAAAAAACTTGTGCCGTTCACTCACGATACAGTAAGGCCTACTCTCGGTCCTCAAGTTTGCATTCGGTACTGTTCGGTCTAGTTCCGGATTCGTTCTTATGGCAGCGTTAGTTGTCCGTTAACGTACGTGATACACAACAGTATGGATAGGTTTACAGATGAAAAATCAAACGATACGTATCTCGTCCTATCGGTTCACTGAAGGCAATAGAAACAAGGGGTAAGAAATCAAACGGAAGAATTACTCCGTAACGAACCATTGCAGACCACGCGTCCTGATATCAATATACTCAGGAAATATCCCCGAACAGACTCCGAAATTTTGTTCGTGAAAGTCGTGCTTCATCCTGTGTAGGTGGCACCTGTGGCACGAAGCGTCTTCTCCCACTGGTATGGCTGATGTGCGTGTCCTCTACAACTGCATGTGTCTTACAAACGTGTACGCAATTTTCTTTGTAGCAATCAGTCTGCACTTGTCCTCGCTGTTCCTACGCAGGAGGTTGTAGTATATTCCTAGAGTCACCATTTAAATCTGGTTCTTGAATCTTACGAACTATGCTTTCTATGAATAGTTTACCTTCATCTTCGAGCATCTCCCAATTCAGTTTCATCAGGATACGTGATACTGTCCCATTGGCCAAACAAACCTGTGACCATTAGTGCTGCCTTTCTCTTCTTCGTTGAATATTACTTGTTTGTCCTATTTGGTACTGATCACACACATTTGAGCATTATTCCAGGGTGTGTCGCACAACTATTTTGTAAGCAATCTCTTTTTTCCTAGTATCCTATCAATGAACCGCTTTACCTACAACTGAGCCTATGTAATCGTTCCATTTCATACCCCTACAAACTGTTACGCCCAGATATTTATATGAGTTGACCGATTCAAGTTGTGATGACTCGTTGATATTATGGGATACCACGTTGTTTTCGTTTTGTGAAGTGCACTTTTTTACATTTCTGAACGTTTCAAACAAGTTGTCAATCTTTTCACCACTTCGAAATCATATTAAGATCTAACTGCATATTTGTACGGCACCTCATTATGATAACATCATCTGCGAAAAGTTTGTAGTTACCAAAATATTGTCTGCAAGGACACATTTGAGGTCACTAAGATGGGAGGACTTGTTTCGTGACGTGATAGAAGAGGAAACGAAGTCGATAGGGAAGGGATAGATGATGCAGTATTAGAATCAGAATTTAAAAGAGCTTTGGAAGACTTAAGATCAAAAAAGGTAGAAGAGGGAGTTAACATTCCATTGGAATTCCTAAAATCGTTGCGAGGAATGGTAACGTAACGACAATTGATGTTGGTGAGCAGAATCTATGAGATTGGCACTACACCATCTGACTTTAGGAAAAACGTCATCCACACAGTTCCAAAGATTGCAAGAGCGGACAAGTGCGATAATTATCGCACAATCATCTTAACACCTCCTGTATTCAAGTTACTGACAAGAATAATATACAGAAGAACTGAAAAGAAAGTTGAGGATCTGTTGACGACGATCGTTTTGGCTTTAGGAAAGAGCAAGGCACCAGAGAGGAAGTTTTGACATTGCGTTTGATAATGGAAGCAAGACTGAAGAAAAATCAACACACGTCCATAGGATTTATCGACCTGATAGTCGCCCTGCTTAGCTGAGTGATAACGTGCTGGCCTCCCATATAGCAGGTACGGGTTCGATTCCTGGACGGGTTGGAGATTTTCTCCGCTCGTGAACTGGATGTTGTGTTTTCCTCATCCTCACACCGACACGCAAATCGCCTAATGTGGCGTCGACTAAAATAGGACTTGCACTCGGCGGACGAACTTCCCCCGATAGGGCCTCCCGGCCAACAATGTCATACGATCATTTTTTTTCCACCGACCCGATAAAAAAACTTTCGATAATGTAAATTGGTACAAGATCTTCAAACTTCTGAGAAAAATATGGGTAAGCTATACGAAAAGACGAGTGATATACAATATGTACAAGAACCGAGAGGGAACAATAAGAGTGGAAGATCAAGTACGAAGCAAGAAGCAGTGACAGAAATAAAAGGAAGGTTCAATAGTGGGATTAAAATTCAAGGTGAAAGGACATCAATGATAAGATTTGCTGATGACATTGCTATCTTCCGTGAAAGTGAAGAAGAATTACAGTATCTGTTGAATTGAATGGACTGTCTTGGGTTGATAGTAAATCGAAGAAAGACGAAAATAACGAGCAGCAACAGAAATCAGAATAGTGAGAAACTTAACATTAAAATTGATCACGAAGTAGGTGAAGTTAAGTAAGACCTCTGCTACCTATGCAGCAAAATAACCCGTGATGGACGGAACAAGGACGATATAAAAAGGAGACTAGAACAGGCAAAAAGGGCATTCCTGGCCAATAGAAGTCTGCTAGAATCAAACGTTGACCATAATTTGAGGAACAAATTTCTGAGACAGTACGTTTGGAGCACAGTATTGTATAGTAGTGAAACATGGACTGTGGGGAAAACCGGAACAGGAGAGAATCAAAGAATTTGAGATGTCCTGCTACAGAGGAATGTCTGAAAAGATAAGGAATGAGGAGGTTCTTCGCAGAATCGTCGAGGAATGGATTATATGGAAAACACTGACAAAAAGAAGGGGAAAGATGATAGGACATCAGGGAATTACCTCCATGGTACCAGAGGGAACTGTAAACGGTAAAAACTGTAGAGGAAGAAGAGACTGGGGTACTTCTACATCTGTTGATGACTATCCATCCAAGGACAACGTGCAGTGTACTCCCTCTAAAAAAAATACTCTTTCCAGTTGTAAGGGGTTCACCACCCTGCTGGAGCAAATGTAATCTCCATGTATTGCTCCCTTGCTAGAACGACGTTTCACAGGCGCTGCCTGAGACATAAGATATCTTTGCCCTTGTCAAAAGGAGAACTGCAATAGAGTCGCAGGTCAGAGCAGTCTCTGCCGCAGTTGCAGTTGCTCGCTGCTACAGTGTAGTTGTAGTCTGTCGCTCGTGCAGCTCAGTTTATAGTTAGCAGTCGTTAAAGTCACAGTGCAGAAAAAATTGTATAATTTTACTATATGGAATTGAATAATAATTGTGATCAGCCGCAGAGCTAAATGATACAGTGGAATCAGATGATGATGAACAAATGAATATTTGTTAATATAATGAAAAATCAACAGTGTAAGTAAGTCAATCATTTATTGTAAGGTAAATTTTATTATTTTTATTGGCATGCGCATAGTTAAGTCACTTGTCTGAGATGTCAATATGAATTTGTTTCAGTCTTTTCTTTTGAGATTCGTCAGCACCAGTTGACCCAGATTTGTAATATATTCAATTTCCCCGTGTAATGGATTGTAGATCTTTATCAATAACGTAAAAAATTTTCAGAATATAATTGTTTGTACCAGTGAATTATGAAAGTATAATTTCCCGTTAAGTCATTGCCAGTCCCGATCCAGTCATTCATCTAAATTAAAATATTCCAGAATTCTTGTCAGATAATAGTCATGCGCTCTTTAGTAATCAGACGTCCAAATGTGCAGCTGTGTCACTGAGTAAAATCAGTTTTTCTCGTAATTCAGATCTCAGACAAATGTTATCCAGTATTAGTAGGTAAGTGAGCATTGCACTACGCTGTGCCATTTACGAGCAGATATATAGACAGCGTTATCCGGCGACACCATCACGAGGTAAGAATTTTTCAGTTTATTTCTCACGGACAGATTCAGATTGATTTCACAGGGCCATGGCGTAGCGCTGCTTACGTCAAAACTTATCAGTTTTTCATCAGTTAAGATTTATCAGTTTTCATACGTCAGAATTTAATTATCCAAATTTAATTATTTTTATTTTCTGTTCGGGGAGGTTACACATCATTATTTTATATTTTTTTATTCATACGGAAATGTTACATTTGGCAATATCTGGCCAGATCGTAATTTTTGAGAATTTTCTGAGAAGTAGTAAGCTATATATCTGTTTTTACTAATCTGGTGTTAAGTATAGTTAGAATTTGGTGCAACGCATTTACTAGTTTGTCTTATTTTTTTTCACTGATCATTGGCAATTTATTGTTCTTTGTTGTCATTGTACTTGCTCCACTTTATGACCGCTTTATCTTTATTTAATTTTGTGGTCACTTTTGATTTATGAAAATGCCGCGAAAAACTGCAAACAGTATATCGCGAAGTGCAATGATTGAAAACGCCGATTTGAGTAGTTTAACTGACAATACTAGAGACATTCAGTCTTACAGTTCTAGTCCTTCAACCAGTGTGTGTCAACCACCAGTAACAATTCAAATTTAAATGATGAGCAAACAGATTTAATCATGTCCACAGTAAATGTAACAACAACTGATGACGCGGCGCATTCCACTACAAGGAACGCTGCCTAGTTTCACACATCGCATGTGCAAAATTTACACAGTGAGCAGCTAGATGTTACTAGTGAAAACGTGCAATTTACTCAAAATACGTCAGCTTTATTTGGTTCCGATGTAGTGACCAACAGTGCACAACCAATCAGCAGATCTTTTCATGAATCAGACAATGACCAAATGGTTACAGAACGCGTATCAAATATAGATACACTATCACACAGCAGAATAAACAGAGTCGCTAATTTTGACTTTAATCAAGTTATGGCAATACTGCTACAACTTAATGAATCGAACAAACAACTTAACGAAAATTTCAAACTGTAGGATGGAAAACACGACAGGTCAGTCAAACGAACCGATGAAAATTTCAAAAAGATTAACGAAAAACTTGACACCTCTTTTGAACAGCTTACAGAACAGATTACAGCCGTTGCTGAGCAATGCAATGAAACTAAAAAACAATTACGTGAGGAAATTAAGCCCTGTGGCAGGAATAGTAGTGAGGAAGTCAGATCCGTTGCACAAGAGATACGCAACATACATGAAGCAACAACAAAAATACTTATTGACGAAATCAACGCAGTCGCCAAACAACGTTCAGAAAGCACAACACAGTTACACGACGAGATTAAAGCAGTGTCAACAGAAATTTCGCACGATTTGCATGCGAAAATTGACGAGAAATTTGAACAACGTAACACCCAAATTGGCGAAAGTTTTAATTACCACCTACAAAACAGCGAAATGCGTTACCGCAAATTCATACAAGAACAGAACAAAGTAAAGAAACAATTCATGCAAAAAATTACTACACAGAGACAGGAAGATAAGCGTAAGTTGTTTGGGAAAGCAAAAATATACGTTGACACCAACATTGCTACAGTATCGGATGAAATTAACACGGTCAAACAATCGAACAGAGAACAACATGATGACCTTACCGATCTGAAAACGAAAACAAACACTAGCATTCAGACTTTAGAAAACAAATACATAGAAGACTTTCAGATAGTTACTAGCAGACTTGAACAACTGGAATTAGTACAGGATCCCGTGTCATTAAAGCAGACTTTAAGAAATTAAATAAAACCACGCGTAAAATGCAAAAACAGATTGATGCTTGTGACGCCAAAAATGACAATCAGGTAAAAGCAATAACAGAAAAAATTCGATGAATTAGCCAGCAGAGTTTACATTATCGAGACCAATAATGACACTAAATCAGATGATATGTCACTAGTTTCCTTCAATCAGACACCCGAATTTTAAAACATGCAGCAAACAATCAGTTAGTTAGGTGCATCCAATAATACGTTACGTCGCAAAATGTCATCTTTACAGCATGAAGTCACGCAAATGAAAAACTTTCAGCCTCTAACATCTCACAGCATACGCCACATTCTGAACATTTGCCACACTCCCACAGCCAACACAACTTAGGTAGATTACAGAGACTACGTGCCACAGATTCCGAACAGACGCAGACAAACACATTCTTATACAACCCTGATCCTGCTCAAACATTTAGAGACGATAGCTTTGACTACAAGCACTATTTACCCGATAGGAAATTTAAGATATTTAAGTATTACAGAACACTAATCCACCCCTTGGGAACCGAACGAGGCGGCGCAGTGGTTAGCACACTGGACTCGCATTCGGGAGGATGACGGTTCAATAGCGCGTCCGGCCATCCTGATTTAGGTTTTCCGTGATTTCCCTAAATCGCTCCAGGCAAATGCTGGGATGGTTCCTTTGAAAGGGCACAGCCGTTTTCCTTCCCCTTCCTTCCCTAATCCGATGAGACCGATGACCTCGCAGTTTGGTCTCTTGCCCCAAACAACCCAACCCAACCCCTCACCCCTTGGACTAGATACAACAATTTACTTTTTGATTTCCTCCAACCTGATCTGTAACGTACACACTAGAATTTATTTGCAGCTGTTTAGAAGGCGAACTGGTAACTCGAATGACACCGATCGCAAGACAATGTTACTCAGTCGTAAAATTTCAAAATGATTTTCTGTCAGCGTATTGGTCGAAAACGACACAACGCGGTATCAAGGATCAGTTAATCAGCCTACCGAATTTTGAAGACACAAATTTCCCCACTATCATGCAATTCTTTGAACATATGGTACAGCAAAACCAATATTTATGCCAACCATTTCTAAATTACCTCGATTAACTGGACAACAAAAAGAAAACATATCTACATTTAGAGATTTATTACAACTTTTGGAAGTCCAGCAGTCAGATTATTCATTCATAAATAAAAATTTTCCACAACATAACCAAGGACAACAGGTGTACGGCAACTACGACCAGCCACGCTATTTTAATAGCAAAGGAGATAGACGATCCCGAAATGACAAGAACTACCAGCACGACTTTAATAACAGACAGAATTTTAATTATCAGTACCCACAAAGTTACAAGCAACCGCAGACATATTTTGGCATCAATCGAGGCTT
The DNA here is from genome assembly GCF_023864345.2 of Schistocerca serialis cubense. Taxonomy (NCBI): domain Eukaryota; kingdom Metazoa; phylum Arthropoda; class Insecta; order Orthoptera; family Acrididae; genus Schistocerca; species Schistocerca serialis. The sequence goes on along the minus strand of NC_064640.1, from coordinate 987,137,111 downwards.
TTCCCCAACAGCAACAGAACCAGCCGGTTAGCATACCTAAACAACAATGTAATTTCCAAGGCAGCTAAACTTTAATGTTACGCCGCGTGCATGTATAGCATCGGCTCCGCCGAGCAGTAACGCTCAGCAACAACGAAACCTATACGTACAGAAACACCGTTATTTCAACTCTCATCGCAACTTGCCGTATAATAGTAACCATCATGACAAACGCAAATGCAATGAGTACAGTTGTCAGTGCACCTTTAATAACAGTAGGTTTTGTCAACAGCATAGAGCCGATATCATCTTCAACCTAGTACGTCAGAACGAAGTAACAGAACAGTACAGATAGTTGAAATGTCACAACATCCTCCCGCATATAACAGCACGCCAGAAAGAATCTGACTAGATACAGCACCAGTTGCATCTTCCAGCAAACGTGAGCAATACTTTTGATACACAAGATTTTGTTCACGAAAATGTCATTACGTTTGACGATATCCGAGATACGCTTCTACATGAAAAACCAGTTATACAAAAACTATTTCCCACCCTGTTACTGAAGTAAAAATTGGATCATTCACATTTTGAGCAGTAATCGATTCTGGATCACCTATTTCGGTAATAAATGAAGAGGCTTTCAACAAATGTAACAACGAAAACAATTATCCTACGTTACCACTAGACAAAACTAAAGTAAGAGGTGCAGTATCTGGTAGAGGAGTAGATGTAAAATTACAGACACACTTATCATTTTTTATTGCAGGTCAAACGTTTCCCACAAACTTTTGGATTGTTCCTTTATTGACAACAGACGTTACTTTAGGCACGAATCTTTTGGTACAACTCGACGCATTCATAGATTTCAAAAAGTCTTATTTGATGTTAAATAATGGAAAAGAACAGCTTGCGTTGAAGTTTCAGCACACATTATCACCAGAAGAACAGGCAATTAATCGAATAGAAGTCATTTCCACATCCCATAACATAGACTGGCATTCCACATTTTTCACAGATACGTATGTACACAACTACGATAAACCGGACGTATTTGATTACGACGTGATACAATCGATTTCTGAGAAAGTAAAACAGAGCAACGCAAACGCAGATGACGAACGTAGTCGACTACGCAGTATGCTTTTACAGCAAGCCCCAATTTTCGACAACATCCCTGGTACTATGTCCGGTTTTATGCATGAATTTCAAGTTAAACAGCACGACATATTTAAAGCCAGACATTGTCCTGTTCCTTATATCCATAGAGAAGAAGTCAAGAAAGAACTACAAGCTATGCTAGACCAAGGCATTATCGAACCGGCAGTTAGTCCATATATAAACCCGCTTTACATTGTTAAGAAGAAAGACGGCTCACTTCGCCTTGTACTTGATTCTCGTCACGTTAATGACATTATCATTACCGAAATAGATCGCCCACAGACAATAGAAGAACTTCTTCAGAAATTTCATGGTACTTCTATCTGTTCCACCTTAGACTTAAAACAGGGTTTTGGCAGATTCAACTGCACCCGAACTGCAGAAAGTACACAGCTTTTCTCTGTTTTGGTGATTGTTATCAATTTTGCAAATTACCGTTTGGTTTATCAATTTTTTCAGCAGCATTTATTCGTGGTATGAACACAATACTTCAGAAAGAACTTACAGATAGAATTAAAATGTAAGCAGACATCCTTGTAGTAGAAGCTAACTGGTCTCAACACAATTTCATTCTTGAACAGCTGTTACAAACTTTTCGTGCACAAGGACTCACAGTTAACCTTAGCAAATCGCACTTTGGCAAAACCTGAATAAAATTTCTTGGACATGTAATCTCAGCAGAAGGCATTGCGCCTGACCCTGAAAAACTTCAAGTTTTACGTGACATTACTGTTCCAACGACTAAGAAACAACTCCGTAGTTTTCTAGGAATAATTAATTTTTTTCGTAAATTTATTCATTATTCTGCTTTGGACCTCCGCAGATTATGCCAGTTGACAGGCAAAAACACTATTTGGTCCTAGGATAACCAAGCACAATCTGAATTTATTAATCTGAAACATGCTTCAGGAACGCACCACTTTTATCACACCCAGATCCCACCAAAAAATTTTCCATTGCTACAGACAGTTCAAACATCGCTCTAGGCGTACACATTTTTCAGGAAATCAAAGAAAATGGTACTACAGTAATCAAATTTGCAAGTCGCATTCTATCATCTGCTGAACGGAATTATTCAGTTACAGACCTTGAAACATTATGTGTTGTATGGGCATTTACCAGATTTAGGCATTTTCTTTATGGAAGACATACTACTGCTTACACAGACCATAGAACTATACAGTTTTTACTTTTCGCCAAATTGACACATGACAGATTAAGTAGATGGAAAATTTATTTACAGGAATTTGATTTTACAATTGTTCACATTTCCGGTGCGAAAAACATTGTAGCAGACGCACTATCCCGTTCTCTCAGCAACAATCGTCAAAACGTCGTAGCCAACTTCTGTCAAACAAATTTCAGCCTCATGTATATTCAACAAGTTGCATTTGAGAATTTCATTTCGTCCTCATTACGAGACATTGCGAAAGAACAGAGCAAAGACAATGTACGGAAGGAAATTAATTACCTTTGGCAAGACAGGAATAACGTTACCATTAGAAACAATTATACTGTATGTAACAATATTCTGTTTCGCCATTCTCGCCCTGACAGCAACAGTTGGTTACTCTGCATTCTTGAAGAGGTTGTTAACAAATTAATCTGGTATATTCACTTAAGCTACGCCCATTATGGAGCCAGAAAATGTTTTCTCATCCTAAGACAGAATTATTATTTTGTCAACATGGAAAACGTATTCAACGAGTTTTAGCGTCAAGTAAAATCTGCCAGGAAGCCAAATCATCCACTACTTCACATATTCCACCGTCATATACTATTGTACCCATTAAATTAAGGCATATGGCCGCTTTAGACACCTTTGGACATATTCCTAGGTCTAATAGAGGTTTTTGTTACATTTTTGTCGCTGTTGAACTCACTTCGAAATTTGTTACTTTTACTCCGCTATGCAAAGCTACTGCTAAATCTGTTTCAAATGCATTCGTAAAACATTTTATACCTCATTTAGGTCATTTCCTGAAAGTAATTTGCGACAATGGACCCCAGTTTCGATCTGCAACATGGACATGTATGTTACAAGCTAGAAACATTTCTCCGATTTATATATCCAAATATCATGCTTCCTCCAACCCTTTTGAACGTTGGATGATGGAAATTGGTATATTATATAGAATACACTGCCATAAGAAACATATTGATTGGGACAAACACATTTTTTCATTCCAAGAAGTAATTAATTCTATACCAAATGAATCCACTATATTATCTCCTACCGCTATTTTGAAAAACGTTGAACCACCCAATAAAATTAATGAACTGGTATCTTTTCCTACATCACGTCGACTGCATCACCATGAAATAATTGACATTGCCCTCAACAATCTCAAGCGTGCCGCACAGAGCCGCAAAAGACAGCAAAAACAGGTTTGTAAACTCCGTGAATTTCGCATAGGACAGAAGATATTGGCACGCACATAATATTTATCCAACAGAGGAAAGCTTAGATGCAGTAAATTTGAACTTCTATACGCTGGTCCGCATAGAATCCGTAGCATTCCTCACTCCAATGTAGTACATATCGAAACTTTACCAACCAGAAAGTCAAAAGGTAACCAGTACATTTCAAACGTCCAACCCTTTGTAGAATGAACTTGTTTTATGATTTATCACACTGTAATGCCATTTGCAGTTACATTTACGTTTATGTCGCCACAAACTGATTATGACTGTATTTTTCTTGACAAATGCCCGGCAAGATGAGCTTAGCGGGTCGCTTTTCTTGTCGTAATATCAGACTGTGCACAATAATGAAACTTCCTGGCAGATTAAAACTGTGTGCCGGACCGAGACTCGAACTCGGGACCTTTGCCTTTCGCGGGCAAGTGCTCTACCAACTGAGCTACCCAAGCACGACTCACGCTCCGTCCTCACAACTTTACTTCTGCCAGTACCTCGTCTCCTACCTTCCAAACTTTACAGAAGCTCTCATTCTGGAAACATCCCCCAGGCTGTGGCTAAGCCATGTCTCCGCAATATCCTTTCTTTCAGGAGTGCTAGTTCTGCAAGTTTCGCAGGAGAGCTTCTGCAAAGTTTGGAAGGTAGGAGACGAGGTACTGGCAGAAGTAAAGTTGTGAGGACGGAGCGTGAGTCGTGCTTGGGTAGCTCAGTTGGTAGAGCACTTGCCCGCGAAAGGCAAAGGTCCCGAGTTCGAGTCTCGGTCCGGCACACAGTTTTAATCTGCCAGGAAGTTTCATATCAGCGCACACTCCGCTGCAGAGTGAAAATCTCATTCTGTGCACAATAATTTTTCTTGTCAAATTGACATTTTCCACTTTATAATGTATATATGTTGGTTTTCCCATAGAAAGTAGAATATTATCTGTATATACTATGTGTTTTTAAGATATAACAAACACAAGTTCACTTTGACATTTTGGCTTATAATGTACCACTATCTTGTTCATTTCATATTTCTTTATGGCACTACATTGTGATATTGAGTATGCATTTCTGAACTTGAGTATATTCTTGTCTATGGATTTGTACCTACCACATTTTTCTGTTATGCTATGTTATATGCACATACCTCAGCGTGTGTTATAAAACAAAAAAATTACTATTTTATATTTGATCATATCTTTAGAAGTAAGTTTTCGATTAATGTGTATATAATGTAAAGGCTAGATATTGATCCATATTCATCATTTTCAGAAAGCAATACCCTATAAAAGAGATAAGTTAAATAACCACAGTGTTTACTGTAAATTAACATGGATATTTTACCATCAGAACGAAAGAGAGAAAATGCAAGACTTTGCCATGAAAGTAAATGGTCCGAAATTAACAACCACTAACAAGAATACACATACACACCATATGATAGCAGTCTTGACTAATTATCTTTCTTTCAGAGTATGACGCGCTTATGGCAGACTATCAAGAAAAACTGTATACGTTAATTTTAGTGATGAGGTATGTTAGATGTAAGAAACTCTATAATATGTGAAATGATGATGAGAATGAAATAATATGAAAGAGAATGACGCAGTGTATGAAGAAATATGAAAGAGAATGATAATGGTAATAATGTTATATGACAGAGAATGATATTAGAGAAGTCATGCCTTGAGCTGACACAAACAAATGAGGGTGATGAATACTGAAGTCTTTATTTTTTTGCATACGATGATAATGATGACGTTTTCTCTTTAGTTATGAGATGTAATGGAGTTTTTTAAGTATTTGTTGTAGGTTTTTTCTGACAGTATGCCATGTATCGCATAGTGTAATGAATGAATATTTTTGGAAGAGACAGCTAGAAGACATTCATATTAAACACAATTTTTCATTACCAGTTAATTTAGAGTTTATTACTTTTTCTGCATAATATGCATACATTTTTTTTTTTCAGTTTAATAATCCACTTTGTATTTTTTTCCAGGAATAACATTTCCTGTCACCAGAATCATTTTTGAAATATGTTATTTTGTGTTATATGCTACAGACACTTAGTTATTAAGCTTGTTCCACTACTTGTATTTTATCTACTTCTTTCTATCATTCATGAATGTGATCACATTTACTTTACTTATTTGATAACCTTGCTGCAGCTCACTCATGACGAGTGACAAATGACGTTAATAATTTTATTTCCAGCAGTAAATCAAAGCAAATATTCTCATGCACCACCAACTAACCATTAATCCTAAAGCAATGCATTGCTAGTCCATAATTAAAAATATATGCACTATATATTCCAAAATTCATTTCTTGTGTTATGTATAGATTCCATTACCTGTATGTATTATTAAGCTAGGCAACTTGATCACTAGATTAAATGTCATACATTTTAAGTATCTCTCATGTCACTTACACAATATTATATGTACTTACTAGGAGCTAAATGCTACAAGCAATAACAAGTATTTCTGGATAATAATTTGCATATCATTTGTATCAGTTAATGAAATTTTGAAAGGCCACTGAGTTCCAACAGTTCTCAAGCTAAGGATATATAAGATTACTACTGATGATTTCTATGTTACACTTATTTAATGTTTTAATTTTACTGTTTGGCCTTTGAACGCCACAACATTTAGTGAAATTGCCATGTAAAGATTCCTGGAAGTCACATAAATGAGTAACATAAAAAATTTTCCTTGATCTACTAATAAAGTCAAATCAAGTATATATCTATGTAAAAGCGCTAATGAAACGCTCATGTGAGCTTAACTTACATATGTTATGGGACAGAAACTCAGCTTATACTTTATAACTGTGGATTGATGTCAATAACATAATTTTCACAAAATGTTATAAGACTAAATGTATCCTTCAACCTCTGACCCAATTATCACCAATTAATGAGACTTTCCTATACCCTGCCCATCCTGATGGTCATGGAGCACTTCGTTTGGATTTTTTTGCACTAATTCTGCATTGATGCACAAATAATTGGTTCTACAAGAACGTGATGTTGACATATCAAGCTGTACACCACACTGAACAACAGTGATGTTATTATGGGCCTACTGCTTGGTGTACCTAATGTACTACCAGAAGGGCAACATACAATATTAGTACTACATTTCAGTATCTTGGCTGCACTGATTAATACTTCAGAAAAGAGAACTTCAGATTGTCACACTTGGTGTTGAGCTTCTGTGAAAAGATACATAATATTCAGTGCAGCTATGTGCAACACACTGTGCTACAATCACGATGCTATCCTTTCCATTCCTCACCTTCTTATAAAAGATACTAAAGATTTATACTAAACAATAATTTGAATTGACAGTGCATGTGCATTTTAACTGATTCTTAGTATTCATAGCTACCTCTGTATGTTCAGTACTGGTACTTATATAATTTGTCAGTGATTTCATATATACTCTGTGACTATGTCAAACATATGTATATTAATTACCAAAACTCATTTTGTAGACTTGATAAACTAAATATTTCATATCTATTTGCAATAGAAAAATTTGTTGCTCATGGGAAGTCCAACTGACTCACCATCGCTGCCATATTTTTACCTCCCAGTGGAGGGTTATGGAAGGGGTTCACCACCCTGCTGGAGCAAATTTAATCTCGATGTATTGCTCACTCACTAGAATGACAATTCACAGGCGCTGCCTGAGACATAAAATATGTTTGCCCTTGTCAAAGGGAGAGCTGCAATAGAGTCGCAGGTCAGAGCAGTCTCTGCTTGTAGTCTGTCGCTGGTATAGCGTAGCTTATAGTTAGCAGTTGTTAAAGTCACAGTGTAGAACAAATTGTAAAATTTTACTATATGGAACTGAATAATAATTGTGATCAGCCGCAGAGCTAAATGATACAATGGAATCAGATGATTGTGAACAAATGAATAATTGTTAATATAATGAAAAATCAGCAGTGTAATTAAGTAACCATTTATTGTAGGGTAAATTTTATTATTTTCATTGGCATGCGCATAGTTAAGTCACTTGTCTGAGATGTTGATATGAATTTATTTCAGTCTTTTCTTTTGAGATTCGTCAGCACCAGTTGACCCCAATTTTTAATGTATTCAATTTCTCCGTGTAATGGATTGTAGATCTTTATCAATAACGTAAAATATTTTCAGAATACAGTTGTTTTTACCAGTCAACTAGAAAAGTATAATTTCCCGTTACGTCATTGCCAGTCCCGATCCAGTCATTTATCTAAATTAAAATATTCCAGAATTTTTGTCAGATCATAGTAATGTGGTCTTTAGTAATCAGACGACCAGCTGTGCAACTTTGTCACTAAGTAAAGTCAGTTTTTCTCGTAATTCAGATCTCAGACAAATGTTATCCAGTATTATTAGATAGGCCAGCATTGCACTACGCTGTGCCATTTACGAGCAGATATATGGACAGAGTTATCCGGCGATACCATCACGAGGTAAGAGTTTTTCAGTTTATTTCTCACCGACAGATTCAGATTGATTTCACAGGACCATGGCGTAGCGCTGCTTACGTCAAAATTTATGTTTCTCACGAGTTAAGATTTATCAGTTTTCATACCTCAGAACCAAGTTTAATTATTTTTATTTTCTGTTCGGGAAGGTGCACATCATTATTTTATATTTTTAATTTATACGGGAAGATTACACACTCACAAATTTCGCTTGATGCCCTATACGATCGTACTTTTGCTAGTAAGCGTAGATGTGGTATTGAGTATGATAAGATGAGAAATCGAGAAATAGTATATCTACCTGGCTGCCTTGATTTGTGATTTTCAGGGTGTCATGCAAAAAAAAAAAAAAAAAAAACAGAAATAACTACGAGTTGGGTTTCACATGGTCGATGTTTTCAGAATCCATGCTGGCATGGAGGAGATACCTCATTACGTTATAATTCAGCATATTTTCTAAGGTTCTACAACAAATTAATCTAGGGCACTAGTTTTGTGATTCACTTCTGATCCGGTTGTTGTAGATGGGTGCCACCTGTGCCTTTTTGCAGCCCCTGTGCTACGATTTTTGTTCGAAGGATCTATGATGGATTACGGTTAAAAGGGGGCTATTAAATTTTACCGATTTCAGCTGTTTCTCAACACCACTGACACTAATATTTCTATCACCTCTCTTTTTTGTGATGTGAAAATTATGTAAGAGCAACACTCCTGGGTAATTCGGAATGTCGTGGTCGTTATTGCAAAGTGGAAGATACATGAGTACTATAAAACTGTATGTTAAGTAAGATACACTTAAGAAAAAAAACGGAATATTCTCACAGCTTATGCTTGCATTAACTTATGCAACAAAAGAACAAAAATATTTAAGGTGACAAAGCATTACGATTTTTCATATCAGAATGGAGTATGCATGATAACGTTATCGATGACTCTACCGCTAAAGCGGAGTTACAAGAAGACAAAGTATATAGTCCAGAATTCGAATCAACTGTGGTGTCACCGCCAGACACCACACTTGCTAGGTGGTAGCCTTTAAATCGGCCGCGGTCCGTTAGTATACGTCGGAACCGGGTGTCGCCACTATCAGTGATTGCAGACCGAGCGCCGCCATACGGCAGGTCTAGAGAGACTTCCTAGCACTCGCCCCAGTTGTACAACCGACTTTGCTAGCGATGGTTCACTGACAAAATACGCTCTCATCTGCCGAGACGATAGTTAGCATAGCCTTCAGCTACGTCATTTGCTACGACCTAGCAAGGCGCCATTACCAGTTACTATTGATACTGAGTCATGTAAAATCAAGAGCGACGCTCATCATTAATGGTTTAAAGTTAAGTATTCCACCAGCTACGTCCGTTTTGATGAAGTCTAATTTCCTTGTCCTGTTCCAGACCTCACGCCAGCCTGCGTGAGCTAAAACGCGTGCCTTTCGGCTTCCTCTAGTAAACCGGTGTTGGCCCTCCTGCCAACCCACAACATCAACAACTGCTGTTTACATGAGTAACCTGGAACCAGAGATCCTCCTTTACCGAAACAACTAAAATCACTTAACTTCTGGTCCAGACTGTATACCAGTTGGGTTCCTTTCAGAGTATGCTGATGTAATAGCTCAAATATTTAGCAACCGCTCGCTCGACGAAAGATCCGTACCCAAAGACGGGGAAGTTGCACAGGTCATGCCAATACTCAAGGAAGTGAATATGAGTAATCCGTTGAATTACAAATCTGTATCACTATACTGTATTCATACATTATGAATCACCTCCAAAAAAATGACCTATTAACGGGTAGCACACACTCAATATAATCGTTCTTATGGAACACAACTTGTTCTTTATTCCCACAAAGTAATGAGTGCTATCGACAGGGGATCTCAGAAAGATTCCATATTTCTATATTTCGAGAAAGCTTTTGTACCGTTCCTCAGAAGCTACTTCTAATAAAATTGCGTGCCTATCGGGTATCGACTCAGTTGTGCGCCTAGATCCGAGATTTCCTGTTAGGAAGGCCACAGTTCGTCGTTATTTACGGACCGAGATCGAGTAAAAGAGAAAAGATATCTGACGTCCCCGAGGAAGTGTTATAGCCACTCTGCTGTTCTTAGTCTAGATAAACGATCTAGGAGACAATTGTGCAGTCCTCTTAGCCTGTTTGCAGATGATGCTGTCATTACTCGTTTAGTAAAGTCATCGTAACATCAAAAACAACAGCAAAATGATTTAGACTAAATATCTGTAAGGTGCGAAAAGTGATAATTGTGACCCTAAATAATGAAAAATGTAAGGTTATCCACATGAATACTAAAAGAAATCAGTTATATTTCGGTTACACGATAAATCACACAAATGTAAAGAATGTCAACTCAATTAAGTTTCTAGGTATATGAGTCACGAACAATTTTAACTGGAACGATCACGCATACTATGTGGTCAAAAGTATCTGGCCACCACTAAAAACATACTCTTTTCATATTAGGTGCATTGTGCTGCCACATACTGCCAGATATTCCATATCAGCGACCTCAGTACTCATTAGACACCGTCAGAGAGCAGAATGGGGCGCTCTGCGGAACTCACGGACTTCGAACGTGGTCAAGTGATTGGGTATGACTTGTGTCCGACGTCTGCACGCGAGATTTCCAGGCGCCTAAACATACCTAGGTCCACTGTATCCGATGTAATAGTGAAGTGGAAACGTGGAGGGACACGTCTAGCACACAGGCCGACCTCGTCTGTTGACTGACAGACCGCCGACAGTTGAAGAGGGTCGTAATGTGTAATAGGCAGACATCTATCCAGACCATCACACAGGAATTCCAAACTGCATTAGGATCCACTGCAAGTACTATGACAGTTAGGCGGCTGCTCATAAGCCACTCATCACGCCGGTAAATGCCAAACGACTCCTCGCTTGGTGTGAGAAGCGTGAACGTTGGACGATTGAACAGTGGATAAGCGTTGTGTGGAGTGAAGAATCACAGTACACAATGCGGCGATCCGATGGCAGGGTGTGGGTATGCCGAATGCCCAGTGAACGTCATCTGACAGCGTGTGTGGTGCCAAGAGTAAAATTCGGAGGCGGTGGTGGTATGGTGTAGACGTGGTTTTCATGGAAAAGGGCTTGCACCCCTTATTGTTCTGCGTGGCACTATCACAGCACAGGCCTATGGCCGAGTGGTTTCACGACAATAACGTCCCTGTAGTGGACTGGCCTGCACAGACTCTTGACCTATATCCTATAGAACACCTTTGGAATGTTTTGGAACGCCGACTTCGTGGCAGGTCTCACCGGCCGACATCGATAACTCTTCTCAGTGCAGCACTCTGCGAAGAATGGGCACCCATTCCCCAAGAAACCTTCCAGCACCTGATTGAACGTATGGCTGCGAGAGTGGAAGCTGACATCGAGGCTAAGGGTGGATCAACACCGTATCGAATTCCAGCATTATCGATGGAGGGAGCCACGAACTTGTAAGTCATTTTCAGCCAGGCGTCCGGATACTTTTGGTCACATAGTGTAGATAATATTGCGTGCAATGTAAACCAAAGGCACCGTTTTATTGGCAGAACACTTAAAAGATGCAACAAATCCGCTTAGAGACCGCCTGCAGTACGCTTGTCTGCCATCTGCTGGAGTATTGCTGTGCTGAATGCGATCCTTACCACATAGGATGACGTAGAATATCGAAAAAGTTGGAAAAAGGTTAGCTCATTTTGTATTAGCGCGAAAGAGGGTAGAGTGGGTAACGGATATGATACGCAAGTTGGGTTGGTAGTCATTAAAACAAAGGCGTTCTTTGTTGCGGTGAGGCCGGCCGGTGTGTCCGTGCGGTTCTAGGTGCTTCAGTATGGAACCGCTACGGTCGCAGGTTCGAATCCTGCCTCGGTCATGGATGTGTGTGATGTCCTTAGGTTAGTTAGGTTTAAATAGTTCTAAGTTCTAGGGGACTGATGACCTCAGATGTTAAGTCCAATAGTGCTCAGAGCCATTTGAACCATTTTGTTGAGGCGAGAACGTTTCGGGAAACTTCAGTGTCAGATTTCTCCTCCGATTGCAAAATGGTTTGTTCATCGCATAGGCAGGAATGGTCACTGTAATAAAATAAGAGAAATCGGAGGCTGCGCGGAAAGATTTAGGTGTCCATCTTCCTGCGCGCTCTCCGAGAATCAAACGGCAAAGAAATAGTGTGGAAGTTGTAAGTAGGCTGTTTATGTTTTCTTATTGGCAACGTTACGTAGCGCTCTGTATGAAAATCACTGGCTGTGCTGTGTGCAGTCTGTGGCTAGTTTGCATTGTTGTCTGCCATTGTAGTGTTGGGCAGCTGGATGTTAACAGCGCATAGTATCATGTCGTTTTTGGAAACCCAGAATCTACTATGTAGGAATCAACATGGATTCCGGAAACAGCGATCGTGTGAGACCCAACTCGCTTTATTTGTTCATGAGACCCAGAAAATATTAGATACAGGCTCCCAGGTAGATGCTATTTTTCTTGACTTCCGGAAGGCGTTCGATACAGTTCCGCACTGTCGCCTGATAAACGAAGTAAGAGCCTACGGAATATCAGACCAGCTGTGTGGCTGGATTGAAGAGTTTTTAGCAAACGGAACACAGCATGTTGTTATCAATGGAGAGACGTGTACAGACGTTAAAGTAACCTCTGGCGTGCCACAGGGGAGTGTTATGGGACCATTGCTTTTCACAATATATATAAATGACCTAGTAGATAGTGTCGGAAGTCCCATGCGGCTTTTCGCGGATGATGCTGTAGTATACAGAGAAGTTGCAGCATTAGAAAATTGTAGCGAAATGCAGGAAGATCTGCAGCGGATAGGCACTTGGTGCAGGGAATGGCAACTGACCCTTAACATAGACAAATGTAATGTATTGCGAATACATAGAAAGAAGGATCCTTTATTGTATGATTATATGATAGCAGAAAAAACACTGGTAGCAGTTACTTCTGTAAAATATCTGGGAGTATGCGTGCGGAACGATTTGAAGTGGAATGATCATATTAAATTAATTGTTGGTAAGGCGGGTACCAGGTTGAGATTCATTGGCAGAGTCCTTAGAAAATGTAGTCAATCAACAAAGGAGGTGGCTTACAAAACACTCGTTCGACCTATACTTGAGTATTGCTCATCAATGTGGGATCCGTACCAGATCGAGTTGACGGAGGAGATAGAGAAGATCCAAAGAAGAGCGGCGCGTTTCGTCACAGGGTTATTTGGTAACCGTGATAGCGCTACGGAGATGTTTAACAAACTCAAGTGGCAGACTCTGCAAGAGAGGCGCTCTGCATCGCGGTGTAGCTTGCTCGCCAGGTTTCGAGAGGGTGCGTTTCTGTATGAGGTATCGAATATATTGCTTCCCCCTACTTCTACCTCCCGAGTAGATCACGAATGTAAAATTAGAGAGATTAGAGCGCGCACGGAGGCTTTCAGACAGTCGTTCTTCCCGCGAACCATACGCGACTGGAACAGGAAAGGGAGGTAATGACAGTGGCACGTTAAGTGCCCTCCGCCACACACCGTTGGGTGGCTTGCGGAGTATAGATGTAGATGTAGATGTAGATGTAGCGTTGCGCAGTTGGAGCTGAGCCGCCAGCAGTGGTGGATGTGGGGAGAGAAATGGCGGAGTTTTGAAATTTGTAAGACTGGATGCCATGAACTGCTATGTATATTATGATTTTTCAACACTATTAAGGTAAATACATTGTTTGTTCTCTATTAAAATCTTTCATTTGCTAACTATGCCTATCAGTAGCTAGTGCCTTCCGTAGTTTGAATCTTTTATTTAGCTGGCAGTAGTGGCGCTCGCAGTATTGCAGTAGTTCGAGTAACGAAGATTTTTGTGAGGTAAGTGATTTGTGAAAGGTATAGGTTAATGTTAGTCAGGGCCATTCTTTTGTTGGGATTATTGAAAGTCAGATTGCGTTGCGCTAAAAATATTGTGTGTCAGTTTAAGCACAGTCATGTTTAATTTTTCTAAGGGGACGTTTCAAAGTACGTAACTTGAAAGGGATCACTGCTGTCAGCTGCAGCAGGACATTACGCGGAATCATCGGCGACGAGCGAAAATGTGTACCGGACCAAGATTCGAACCCGTAATTTCCTGCTTACTATGCAGGTGTGTTAATGACAGCGCCGTCCAGAACACAGCGTTATCTTAACTGCGCGGACTATCTCGGCACGTCTCACATCCGATCTACACTCTCAGCCAGCGTCACCTGTCCGCATTTCCTCTCCATTTTACTCACTGTTCGCTACTCTGAGATTCCCACAGCAGGTAGGACATATTTGTGCATCCACACCGAAGAAAGTGGATCCATTGCCCAGCTACGCATATCAACTATATAAATGCGTGGTTCTTTCTGACATGTTCGAAAGAACAGACATCACGCAGTCATATAGTGTGGAAGTGGTTCGATGAATTCGGTTCCAGGCACATAAGTGTGAATTGCAGAGTAGTTATGTAGATGTAGATATGCATTCTAAAAGAAGGAAAAGTAGGATTTACATGTTAAAAAAAGTAGAACCAGCGCCATATGCGTACTTAAGACGGAATATGGGAGAGCGTTTTGTAGACAGTTGGTGATGTTGTTGTCTTCTTCCGGCAGAATGCTTTTTTGTTCACGTTGGTCATTTGCATGGCGGCGTCGCCGAGGCTCAGACAGGGCCACGCAACACCCCCAAGCGCAGGGAGGGAACGGGTTAGCACGTACTTGGGAAGCAGGTAGGCCGCGACGTACGTTTCCAGGTACACTGGGTGCAAATTTCAAAGATTTATGGCTGGGTTAAAACATCACTGAATGCAGTTTTCATATATACAGTTAACACCGACAGACAGGCAAGCCAGGAAACAGGTATCCAAAGTGAACTGCTGTCGTTGCGGCTCCCCGTGCAGCAGCAGCGACTTCAATGAAATGATGTCTGTCACGTCACAAACGGTGCTCGTATTCAGCACCCGTAATGTAGTTGGAAACCCACTGATATATTTCCATCCACTGAAATGTGTGTCTTTCCTGTTCATCTTACCGTTTTCACACAAACATCTTCTGATATCCCGAAAGTACTTACGAATAATCGTATTATAAAGACATCAGCTGTAAACAGTGGTAAAATTTTGAGAAATTGTATACTAAAGTTTCAATAAAATCTCGTCGATAAGATATTTCAGTTGCATGCAATTCAGATATGTCACTGTTTCAAATAATAAATTTACAGCGATGACATACACTAGGTGATCAAAAATATCTGGACACCTGGCTAAAAATGACTTACAAGTTCTTGGCGCCATCCATCGGTAATGGTGCAATTCAGTATGGTGCTGGCTCACCCTTATTCTTGATTACAGCTTCCACTCTCGCAGGTATACGTTCAGTAGATTGGGTTTCACTAGGTGTGGCCTGCACCTCAATAGGTATGGGAAGGGGAGGCTGGCTAAGCTTATAGGTGACAGTGTAGTGGATGGTGATGGTGGTGTCACTCACGGAAAAATTCCTGTAGTAGTTGGTGTTAGAGCTGCACCTTTTTTAGACTGAAGTCAGCTGACAGGTATACATGCTTAAAGGAAGTCCCTCTAACTAAGGGCTCACTTTCAGAGGATGTAGTGTTTCCAAGTAGAGAAGGAATTAGCATATTTCATCAAAATATAAGTTAGTGAACTGCCAATAGATGTTGACTCTGAAATTATTGGTATATCAGAGCACCACTTAAATAATTTGATAATTCAGAGGCTTCCTTTATCAGCCTACAGATTAGCTGGCTGTTTCTCAAGGAGTTCCTTGCGGGGTGGGGGAGTGGCTCTGTACGTAAAAAAACAGTATTCCATTTGATTCCATAGACGTATCACGACACTGCACTGAAAAGATATTTGAAAGTTGTGCAGCGTTAGTTGAGTTTTAGGAAACTAAACTTCTAATTGTTATTGTTTATAGGTCCCCTAACTCCGACTTCAGAGTATTTTTGCTCAAGTTAGAGAGGTGTCTTGATTCACTTTGTAGAAAGTACCAGAAAGTAGTTATATGTGGTGACTTCAATATTAATTTTGTATATGATTGTGCAAGAAAAAGGATGTTGGTAGATCTCCTAAATTCATATGATCTGATGCAAACTGTGTTTTTTCCAACTAGGGTGCAGGGGAACAGTAGCACAGTCATAGACAATATTTGTATTCATTCTTCATTACTAGATGGGCATAATGTTAGTAAAAGCGTGAATGGCCTTTCAGACCATGATGCACAAATTTTAACACTAAAAGGCTTTTGTACTCAAACCAATGTCATATTTAATTGCAAACTATGTAGGAAAGTAAATCCAACAGCAATAGAGAGTTTTTTAAAACTTGTCAAGGAACAAGAGTGGCAGGATGTTTATAGTGTCGATAATAAAGATGGTAAATACAATGCTTTCCATAATACATTTCTCATGCTCTTTGAGACTTGCTTTCCGTTAGAACATTCTAAACGGGGTACTAACAGTAATGGACAGCCCGGGTGACTGACTAGTGGGATAAGGATATCATGTAGAACAAAGCAGGAATTATATCAAAATGTTACAAGTAGTCACAATCAAGCTACAGTAGCCCAATACAAACCGTATTGTAAGGTGCTTTAAATGTTATTAGGAAGGCAAAGAGTATGTGCTATGTAAATAGAATAGCTAATTCACAGGATAAAATTAAAACCATATGGTCAGTTCTGAAGGAAGTGTCTGGTCAGCAGCACAAGGTCGACGATGTAAAGTCAGTTCAAAGTAAAAATATTTCTGTTACTGATAAATCAGATATATGTTCAGTATTTAACAATCATTTTCTGAGCATTGCTAGTGAATTAAACAAAAATTTAGTTTCTACAGGAAATCATATAACTTTCTTGGCAACAGCCTTTCCGAGATTGATGTCTGAAATACTCCTTTGTGATACAGACAAGAGGGAGATTGAATCAATAATTAAATCACTGAAGACTAAGGACTCTCATGGTTATGATGGAGTGTCTAGCGGAATATTAAAGTACTGTGCTGCACATGTTAGCCCTGTATTTAGCCATATTTGTAATTTTTCCTTCAGGAATGGTCAGTTTCCTGAGTGATTAAAGTACTCAGTAGTAAAGCCGCTTTATAAAAAGGAAGAAAGGGATAATGTAGATAATTTTAGCGCTATCTCTATGCCATCAGTGTTTGCAAAAGTTATTGAAAAGGCTGTGTATGGAAGGATAATTGATCATTTTATATCATACGATTTGCTATCAAATGTATAGTTCGGCTTTAGAAGTCGTTTAACAGCTGTAAATGCTATATTCTCTTTTCTCTGTGAGGTACTGGATGGGGTAAACAAAATGTTTCGAACGCTTGGCGTATTTTTTGATTTAACTAAGGCATTTGATTGTGTTGATCACAAAATATTGCTCCAGAAGTTGGACCATTAAGGAATACGGGGAGTAGCTCATAATTGGTTCACCTCTTACTTTAGCAACAGGCAGCAAAATGTCATTATTCACAATGTTGATAACGGCTGTGATGTGGGATCTGAGTGGGGTACTATCAAGTGGGGGGTGTCCCAGGGATCAGTGTTGGGGCCACTCCTGTTCCTTATTTATATAAATGATATGCCCTCTAGTATTAAGGGTAACTCTAAAATATTTCTGTTTGCTGATGACACCAGCTTGGTAATAAAGGATGTTGTGTGCAACATTAACTCGGTTTCAAATAGTGCAGCACATGACCTCAGTTCATGGCTTGTAGAAAATAAAGTAACGTTAAATCACAGTAAGACTCAGTTTTTACAGCTTCTAACAAAGAATTCAACAAAACCTGACGTTTTAATTTCACAGAACGAGCATATTATTAGTGAAACTGAACAGTTCAAATTTCTAGGTGTTCAGATAGATAGTAAGCGGTAGTGGAAACCCCATGTTCAGGAACTTGTTCAAAGACTTAATACTGCCATTTTTACTATTCGAACGGTATCAAAAGTGAGTGATACTTCGACACGAAAATTAGTCTGCTTTGCTTATTTTCATTCACTTATGTCGTATGGTATTATATTTTGGGGTAACTCTTCCTATTCTACAAAAATATATTTGGCTCAGAAACGGGAGGTTCGGGCAATAAGTGGTGTGAGTTCACGAGCCTCTTGTCGATCTCTGTTCACGAGTCTGGGTATTTTGACATTGGCCTCTCAATATGTATATCCCTTATTGTTGTTTTTTTACCAATATTAGTTTATTCGCAAGAATAAACAGCTTTCATTCGGTTAATACTCGGCAGAAACCAAACCTGCATTTGGATCGGATTTCCTTAACTCTTGTGCAAAAAGATGTGCAGTATACTGCCACATCCATTTTCAATAAGCTGCCACTCGAATTCAAAAATCTTAGCAGTAATCCACGCACTTTGAAATCGAAACTGAAGAGTTTCCTCATGGTTACTCCTTCTATTCTGTCGAGGAGTTCCTTGAAAAATTAAGCTGATTCTTATTGTATTGCTGATACCGTTTACTTAAACTTATGGACTGACTATTTTCAGGTTCATGAACATTTATTTTTATCTGTTATTACTTTTTATGTTGTAATCTCATGTATATGACACGTTCCATGACCTTGGAGATTTGCTCCTCAATTTGGTCCCATGGAACTTGACGTGTAGAAGTACAGGTTATGATGCAGGAACGACGATATATGGAAGTTTGGGACTGGCCGCGAGTCGTGCACGAATAGCCAAAACGGTTAACCCACTGGACTCCAAACCAAAAACGGGCCTTTGTTGTTGTAAAGTAAGTTTTCCGTCAACAATAGGTACCACTGATATTTCTCTGCTACACTTATGCAATTGAAGACTGTTGACACGAGTGTTTTGCAGATCCTGGCGGTTATTTCTATTTTGCCACTCGTAATTTAATGCTGTGATACTGTTTGGTACGTATGTAGGCGTAAATAGTTTATTAAATTTTGTGTCCCGTGCACGAAAACTTGCTGTCTTCGTTTGAGGACACTGAGCGTTCCGTGCTAAATGTTATGTTATTCGGTGTTGTCAGATTTCTTGGCCGTGGCTCGCCATGTTTTCAAAACTGTTGAAGAGGCAGTAGAATAGTTATTTCCTGAAGTAATAGAAGTAGACATAGTAGCTCTGCCTCAAGATATAGATGAGCAGACCGATGAGGAAAATATTGAAGATGACTTGTTAGGAAATACTGTGTAAGTGATATTGCAGGTACCACTGAAATTTTACATGAGAGTGGCAACGAAGATATTCCTCATCTTTCTTCTAAAAGAGCTCGTAAAGAGGAACTTAAAAGGCGTGATCAGGTTCCGAAATATTCATTTCATGATCTATGGAAGAAAGCTTCTTTCTTGTCTGTCAGATGAACTGAAAGAAAAGTTGTATGGTCTCACTCCTGTGCAGATTTTTGAAAAACTTTTCAGAAGAAGTTGTAAGCATGATTGTAGAGGAAACTGAAAAATGCACTAGAGAGTGCACAAATAAAATAATTTTTTCAGTTTTACTTGATGAAATTCGTGCATTTTTTGGGTTCTTGGTCTTTAGTGGCTATCATAAATTAGTAGAGGCTATGGTAAAAAAATTATCAAAAATGGGAAGTCTTTCAAGAAAATTTGACAGTTGATGCAATGATTGTGAGATACTATGGACATCAGCGAATAAAGCAGTTTGTCAGACTGAAGCCCATGTCCTTTGGATGTAAACTTCGGGCTTTATGTAGTACTGATAGCTATTGTTACAATTTCTTTCTGTATTGCGGTAGGAACAGAATGATGCCAATGTAAATCTACCAATGTGTTACAAAGCAGTTTTGAAAATGTCCAGTACTGATGAGCCGTACAGTTACAAAGTATTTTTTTCACAGTTACTTTACTAGTCATGACCTGCTCGTCCAACTCAAGGAACTGGGATTCCGTGCAAGCGGAACTATCAGAGAAAGCAGAACAAGGAAGTGTCCCCTAACACCAGATAATGTTATGAAAAAGAAAGAAAGGGGATATTTTGAGTTCAGATCTGACAGAAAGAAGGAAGTTTTGATCACAAAATGGAATGACAACAAGTGTGTTACACAAACAACTACTTTTGACACTGCGTTTCCAACCGTCGAAGTCCAACGTTGGAATACATCCCGTAAGGAACGGTCAGTGTTCCACAACGACGTGCGTTGAATATATACAAGAATTTCATGGGAGGAGTCGATGTGCTCCACTGGCTAATAGAGAAAGACATCATTGCGGTGCCTGGTAAAAGGTAATACTGGTGACTTTTTACGAGGATAGTAAACATGACTGTTGTGAGTGCATACTTGGCTTTCAAGAGAAGCAACGAAGAAACTTCTCTTTCAGTGAAAGAATTCAGAAGACAGACTGCGAGAATATATGTGAAGAAAGGTCTTGAAATGAGGTCAGCTAAGGGAAGACCAACAAAACTCATCTCGCTTTCCAGGAATACTGTACCAGATATACGATATGACCAGAAGCTGCACGTCATCCAGAAGCGTGAAAAGTAAAGACGATACCCGTATGAAAACTGCAAACGAAAGCCGAGAAAATATTGCGGGAGGTATAATGTTACGCTCTGTATGGAATGCTTTCCCAAATATCATAACAGGCCTTAACGAAACTTCAGTTTTGGAGAATTTTTAGGTTAAATCTTTTGTAAACGTCACTTGCTGTAAAATAAATAATAGTTTTAAAATGTTAGGTTGAGTTTATTATTACGAATTTCTGTATCCCTTGTCATTTCTCCTAATAACCGTGAAATGTCGAAACAAATACGAAGCACTCATCGCCCTCAAATGAGGACGGCGCACAATTTCACATTTAGGCAACAAGTGAACAAAATTTCTTCATATTTCCGTAAATTGGGTTGGCAGGAAACAGTTTTCGAAAAGTGTAGAATACGTGTTAACTAAAAATAAATTGGGCGCTAATGGATTAAGGCGGCTGCTCGCGTAGAGTAGGAAATCCGGGTTCGAATCCCAGTCCGTCACAAATTTTCATTGTTGCCATTCCCTTATACAGGTGATGGTTGTTCGTATTTGCAAATGGAAATACATTTATGTATTTTTAGAATGGTAAATTTCACTCAAAATTTTATTCATAAAATTTGTCGATAGGTACTTAACATTGTTTACATGCAGACTGGGTACACTTAACGTGGATTAGCATGTTGACTTGATAGGCGAATTAACGAAACATTACTGCGAAACCTTTCAAAAATACAGGTTTAAAATGTTCGAACTGTTTCAGTATTTTATATTAAGATTTGTGTTAACCATTTTTGCGCTGCACAGTATCACAACTTCAAAAATTAATCTATCATTCAGTACAATATAAAGTTAATTTTAGCAAGCAAATAAACAATATAAAGGATAGCCCTCACCAATTCTACCATCTCCCTCTCACGTAAATTCATGTAAACTGTGGTAGGGGACACAGCTTAACGTTGTTTACTTGCTTAAATAACTATTCAAATGTACCTGATTTGCAACAAAGTGAAGTTGCGTTCGGAAACATATTCAGGATCTTTATCTGAGTCGTAGTCACATTGAGATTTGTAAAAGTCACTGCGAAAAGAATTTACCTGGGACGAAGAAAGCACGCGTTACCGCTGCTAGTAATCATGTTTTTGGCTCTTACCACTGTTTACGTGCACACATCCTGCCAAAGCTGTCATTAATCGGAATCTAAAATTAGAGATGGAGGTGCCATTTCTCCGCTTATCAACTACTAACAGCAAAGCACATCACATACAATGTTTTGCATGTAATTACCCGGTTCGCATCGACTGTCATTTGCCATTGTTTACAGCCGACGACTTAATACATACAATATAGCACATTGATTATACACTGAAACGCCAACGAAACTGGTATAGGCATGCATATTCACATACAGAGATACGTAAGCAGGCAGAAAACGGCGCTGCGGTCGGCAACGCCTAAATAAGATAGCAAGTGTGTGGCGCAGTTACTGCTACTGCTACTGCTACAACAATGGCAGATTATCAAGGTTTAAGTGACTTTCAGCGTGGTGCTATAATCGGCGCACGAGCGATGGGTACAGAGCCTGCGAGGTAGCGATGATGTGGGGATTTTTCCCACACGACCATTTCACGAGTGTGCCGTGAATATCAGGAAACTGGTAAAACATGAAATCTCCGACATCGCAGCGACCGGAAGAAGATCATGCAACAACGGCACCAACGACGACTGAAGAGAATCGTTCAACATGACAGAAGCGCATCCCTTTCACAAACTGCTGCAGGCTTCAATGCTGGGCCATCAACAAGTGTCAGCGTCCAAACCATTCAACGAAACATCATCGACATGGGCTTTCGGAGCCGAAGGTCCACTTGATAACTGTACGACACAAAGCTTTACGCCTCGCCTGGGCCAGTCAACACCGACATTGCACTGTTGATGACTGGAAACATGTTGCCTGGTCGGACGAGGCTCGTTTTAAATTGTTTCGAGCAGATGGACGTGTACGAGTATGGAGAAAACCTCATGAAACCATGGACCCTGCATGTCAGCAAGGTACTTTCCAAGCAGGTGGAGGATCTGTAATGGTGTGGGGCGTGTGCAGTTGGAGCGATATGGGACCCCAGATACGTCTTGATACGACACTGACAGGTAACACGTACTTAAGCATCCTGTCTGATCACCTGCATCCATTCATGTCCATTGTGCATTCCGACGGACTTGGGCAATTCCAGCAGGAAAATGCGACACTCCACCCTTCCAGAATTGCTACAGAGTGGCTCCAAGAACACTCTTCTGAGTTTAAACAATGCCACTGGCCACCAAACTCTCCAGACACGAACGTTATTGACCATATCTGGGATGCATTCCAGCGTGCTGTTCAGAAGAAATCTCCACGCCCTCGTTCTCTTACGGACTGCAGGACTGTTCCCTCCAGAACTACTTCAGACGTAGTTGAGTCCATGCCACGTCGTGTTGCGGAACTTCTGCGTGCTCGTCGGGGCTCTACACGATATTAGGTAGGTGTACCAGTTTCTTTGACTCTTCAGTGTATTTTGGTAAATGAAGGGTGCAGAAAACATGGTAAGGACTGCAAGAGTTATCCGGGTGATGACATTAATTGCGAAGATAACTGAGTACTAATGGGATGCTACTTAAGTTAAGGAAGTTACAGGGAAAGCAGCTGAATCTTTGGAACCTAGAAAATTTGAAGGAACTACAAATTCAGACTACCTCAGAAAAAAAAAAAAACGTGACGAAAGAAATAATGATCACTTGAGGATTTCTGATGTGGAAAGCCAGTGGGATGTTCTTAAAATAGTTGTTGTAAACGCAACAGGAAAACTATCGGGAGTCTAAAACAGGAAAAAGGCAGCAAAGGATAAAAGACAAGAACTAGAATTAACAAAGAAATAACGAAAATTTGAAAATGTTAAAAGAGTACAGCAACTACAGAAAATGATCAAAAAAACTCTGCACCACCTGAACATTTTCCATCATGTGTGGACTTAGATTGAAGGGGAGGAGAAAATACTGCACCGTTACATTGTAACGTGCTTGGATCCTCGTAGACATGCTTTCCACGAGGTGCTCGACGCACTTGTGACAGTACTGCAGTCTCATCTCACTTTCCTGTGCTAATTACATTTCGTAGCTGGATTATCTTAACTTTATTGGAGGGAAATACATAACTAGTGGCTTCTGGAATAAGATTCTTAAATTTCTCTTCCCTGAGGCACCCCAGAGCAGGGGCATTGAGCGCATTGGCGGTTTAAATATGGGACGCTTTACAATCCGCTGCGGGGCTGCGGATTCGCAGAACTGCTCTGCCGAAAGATGGTCTGGTTCCACTGTCCTCACGTCGACATAGGACTTTAAAGTTAGAGCATATCGACAGCACGGCCCTGAGTCTTGCTGGGGTGACGAATCTGTGTCTCCTGTAGGCTTACGCAAACACGGTAAGCCGCCATTTTACCGTCTCCAGTTTGAGAAAGTTTCTGAACTTACATCCCTGATGTTGTCAGCCAATCAGACGGGTCAGCAGCATCGGCGCTGAGCCAATGAGTGACGACACGGCAAATACAGTGCACCAACCTCTGGTTATTTAATTTGATAGGTGCCTGCTGTTTCAGACACCTTTCCATTTAGTAGCACGATGTCTAATTTCTGGCATGTGCCAGTAATCCTTGCTCTGTGATGGTCAATATCGACAGATCGTCGTTGTTAGGTTTCTCCGTATACTATAGACGATGTCTCTGGAGTTTTTCCTCCAGCCAGTCACCGTGGGGGTGTGGTATACGCACGTAGGTCTGAAGGCCTCGCACATGCACTAGCCGACCGACTGTCGGAACGACGAATTGGACCTGTGTACGCGTTTTCTACATCTACATCTACGTAGATACTCCGCAAGCCACCGTCCGGTGCGTGGCGGAGGGTACCATGTACCACTACTAGTCGTTCCATCCCCTGTTCCACTCGCAAATATAGCGAGGGAAAAACGATCGTCTATATGCCTCCGTATGAGCCCTAATTCCCCGTGGTCCTTACGCGCAATGTACGTTGGCGGTAGTAGAATCGTTCGGCAATCGGCTTCAGATACCGGTTCGCTGAAGTTTCACAATAGTGTTCCTCGAATAAAACGTCGCCTTCCCTCCACGAATTTCCGTTTCAGTTCCCAAAGCATCTCCGTAACACTTACGTGTTGTTCGAACCTACCGGTAACAAATCTAGCAGCTCGCCTCTGAACTGTCTCGATGTCCTTCGTCAATCCGACCTAGTACGGTTCCCAAACACTCGAACAGTAGTCAAAAAGTGGTCGCACCAACGTCTTATCTGCGGTCTCATTTGCAGGTGAACCACAATTTCCTAAAATTATTCCAATACACCGAAATCGAGTATTTGCCTTCGCTACCACAGTTCTCATGTGTTCGTTCCATTTCATATCGCTTTGCAACGTTACGCCCAGATATTTAAATCACTTCACTGTGTCAAGCGGGACACTACTAATACTGTATCTGAACGTTACAGGTTTGTTCTTCCTACCCATCCGCATTACTTACGTTTTTCCACATTTAAAGCTAGCTGTCATTCATCACACCAACTAGAAATTTTGTCCGAGTCGTCTTGCATCTTCCTACAGTCACTCAACTTCGACACCTTACGGTACACCACAGTATCATCACCAAACAACCGCAGATTGCTACCTATCCCGTCCATCAGATCATTTATGTAAAAAGCGGTCCTATCACACTTCCCTTGGGCACTCCTGGTGAACACTTGCCGTCGAGGGCAGCATACTGGGTTCTATTACTTAAGAAATCTTCGAGCCACTCACGTATCTATGAACTTACTCCATCTGCTCGTACGTTCGTTAACAACCTGCAATGGGCCACCCTGTCAATGCTTTCCGGAAATCTAGAAGTATGGAAACAGCCTGTCACCCTTTATCCATAATTCTCAGTATACCATGTAAGAAAAGGACAAGCTGAGTTCGCACGAGTAATGTTTTCTAAAACCATGCTGATTCGTGGGCATAGGCATCTCAGACTCAAGAAAGTTTAATATATTCGAACTGAGAATGTCTTCCGGGATTCTGCAGCAAACCAAAGTTAGGGATATTGGTCTGTAATTTTGTAGGTTTGTTCTTGTACCCTTCCTATACACAGGAGCCACCTGCGCGTATTTCCAGTCGCCTGTAACCCCGTACTGGGCGAGAGATTCACGATAAATGCAGGTTAGGTAAGGGACCAAGGCCGTAGAGTACACTTTGTAAAACCAAATTGGGATTCCATCCGGAGCTGGTGATTTATTTGCTTTCAAATCTTTCAGCTGTTTCTCTATACAATGGGTACTTATTAGTACGTGGTACATGTCCATTAGTAAGTTGTCCCGTGGTCAAATGATGGACCGACTGACAGGCGACATTCCTTGTCGGGATGTCGTGCGGGTAGGACCACCAAACAAACTGAGCCGTTTGTAGCTTTGTCGTGCCAACCGCCAGAGAGAAGTTCGTCTTTTGTCACTGCACGCAAAATTAAATGCTATTCTAATATATGTAATAGAGTGCGAGGAGGACGAAACGTTAAGGACATAGTTTCTGGAGAAATTTGAAGACTGCAGATGTTTGTGGGACACGTCGTGCAAGGAGTATTGCAATACAGATGCAAGAAATTCATTTTCATTTTTTAACGAATCTCCAACGGTGTCGTGTGGCACATAGAAAGAATAAAAGTCCATCGACATCTGTATTTCTGTTTTTAGGTTTTATTTCCAACAGTCATCGGAAATGAAATCTGAAACCGAAACATCGACATTTAATGGAGGTTAATTCATTACTACACTTGCTTCATTGGTGTAAGTATGTATCCAAGCTCTCTGCTATGTAGAGCAAAGTACGAAACATTTTTAGAGTTCTAACAGTTGCTAAATGCTTCACTTCTTTCGGATCTGTTGTTCTATTTATTAGATGACGAGCACCACCATCATGAGTAGTCTCTCTTCTTCGAATCTGAAATCAGTTTCTTAAACTTACAGGTTATATTTTATAACATAAATAAATTAATAACGTTTTCATGAAGATATTCTGTTTTATTTATTTTGCTTTACCATGATGTACTTCCTCAGTCAAATAGAAATCACACTGTAGGTTTCAGGAATCATTTTAGTAAATAATTGTGGGGATGCAACAGCAGTGAATCTGAAGTCCTCTTAACTGCTGCCACTGGCTACAAATCGTACTGCAGCTAACAGGCTCTCCTTGCTGCATAAAGGCTCGCTTATGACTGTATTCTCTTTCGTTGAGAATGGTTTGATGATGTTCAGCAGCTACGAAATGAATGTTTCATCAATTCTTAGATAATTACAAAAATCGTCGGCTCCCAGCTTCTCTTTCCTTGCATTTTCTTTCCTTTTCCCACAGCTCTCTCTCGGCTATTTTTGGCCTTGTTACCTTTAAAACAGCCAAGCAAATCCCCGTTTTTTGTGTAAAACCACGCTGGATCTAGTAAAACATAAACAATATACGTAAGATAAGTAAGATAAAAAAATCACAAAAACAGGACGTCTCTGTAATCGCTGAGTGCAGTTGATCGGGACGTGTATAGACTGCCAAGAAATTGGTCGGTCGGTCGGTCGGTCGGTCGGCCAATAAGGTTGTGCACGTGTCGGTGTTCTGAGCAGCGAGGCATTTGCGTGAATTGTGAGCAGTACGAGTTCCGACCCTAAGTGAAGCTAACAAATAGTTCGGCAGGTGCAGTGGTGTCGGCGGGGCAGTGAGTGGTAAACTCGACGGAGTGGCCAGTATTATGCGGACACTATATCGTGGCAGTTTTAGTTGTGGAGTGTTCTGAACGATGATGCGTAAGATACCGGTAGAGTTCGGGCCTGAACTACCACTGCCTACCGCAGCAAACAATTGCGCTGTAGCACTACCAAACGCAGTGTACTCCAATTTGCTTTACGTTGTGGATTGATTGTTGTTATTTAATTTTGAAATGAGCGAAGAGACTAATCCTGGTGTATAAAGGAATTCGAATGACACTCTGAGACACTCTCACTACAAGAAAAGGAATCGGCGATCTTTATGAACGTTATGTCAGTTCTGCTTTCGTGGAAGCACAGAACACAGACGGAGGATGGCGGCTTAAGAGAGGGAGGCGGTATTTATTCCCCCGCACCGCCTCTCACCCCACGGACAGTCAAACTTAGAGTTTGTTTTCGGTCGCGTAATACTACGTATGCTAAGCGGCACGTTTGGTGTATATTAGTGTCAATTGCGGAGCGCCGGGCGTGTTGATCCGAAAGAAGCAGCAATGATGGATGCTGTTTGGTAGTGCTCAAGTAATGGGCTGGTAATTCTTTTGACAATAAACAAATTAAGGAGCTAATAATGGTTTTCGAGCTGGTGTTCTCGGTGTCCATTTACGAATTCTCAAAAGCATTTCTGATTTATGGAGTATTATTCAAATGTCTTCTTTGCTCTGGCCGCTAGTGTGAGGTAATCCGACTGCTTCATTCTCATCCCGTCTGTGTACATTCCCCCGGGCCTTATTGTTTGTTATATGAGGTCTAAACACGGAGTAAGTGAATTGCTATGTTGTGCTCTCATGGTCGAACTTAATTTCTTAATGAGAGTTTATGTTAAATTCTTTCTTGTGCCAACTCAAGTGAGAAAATTTTTGTTATTAATACTATATATAAACTACAAATGACCTTTATTAACTGTTTCGAAAAGTTTTCGCCTTATTTGAAGAGATCTGTGTATGATCAGAAATCTTTCTTCTAAGGCCGTTATATGGGGAGTGGATTTCAATGCGTGGTTCATACATAATTGAAGGTTGTTTTAAATAATCTGGGGAACTTTGCAATATTTTTTTTTTACATTCAGTAACTATATTAGATTCAAATTATTTTATTTATAGCCCGATTGATTCTCCATACTTCTATCTTGGACTGAGCAGTATTAAGTGTTTCTGCATAAATCCAATATTCTAATCCTGGTCTGGTGTTCTTGTTATCTGGAGTAAATTGGCTAAGACAAACAACGAATTAACCAAGCATGAATATATACATTTTGTATTAAAAGTGCTTCTTGTATCCATTGCATGATTTTTAGTTGCTCACTTTTTTTGTGCAATGCGCCAAGTGAATACTCACTTACGTATAATATTCAGTCTCTCCGGAAATTTCAAGTTGTACATCGTGAGGTCTGGCTAACTGAACCTGGATAAAATGTTGAAATTGTCAAGGTATCAATAGTCAATAACGGTACAGACGTACTAGAAACTGACATACAGTAAGCCACGATGGAGAAGTTTTGGCAGGCATCCCCTGTGTGTATTCACTGAAATTCTTGCTCATCACCATCGCGAAAGTCGTGAATTCTCCCCTCCCAACTGTCGATTTTTGAGACCAGAGAGGAATGTAGCGAGGCGGAGAGATGGTGGGGAGACACATGACCGGGAGATCGTGAGGAAGCATCCAGTTGCAGCCTGGAGCAGTTTCAAGAGTCCTTGAGTAGTGTCAGTTTTTCGTGTTGGCGCTGCCTTTTCTCTGAATAGCTCACAAGTTGAGAAGTCTATTCCACAACTTTTGTTGCTTCTACCGAGGTTCCATTTATTTTAGTCTGATTCCTTTTTAAATTGTGTTTGTGAACTGCACAAATTTGGAAAGAAAGTCGCAGTTCCATAGCAATCTTCCATATCGTTTGAGATACATGCCAGTTATTAACGGCACATTCTGTACCAATTGAGCTTCAATCGGTCAGTTATTTTATTTTTGCATATATCGTGTATTCCGTTGTGTAACTGACTTTGTTAATCAGTCACGTAAACTCATTTTGAGGTCATATGTATTTCTTTGAGCTTCAAGCAAGCAATCATTTCAGACACAAATATGTGAGTTTATATTGTTCAAATAATTACAAATTGTGATGAAAACTTGAGAAAAAACTCATATGTTAAAGCTTAGGATTATGTTCACTTTCATCCAAAAACTGTGCTGTCAGGCGATCCTAATTTAAATATAAAATATGACCGACTTATTTTGCATAGATAAATAGTGTTCTCAGTGTGGCGGCGTTCCATTGTAAAACAGATGACCCTGCTTGGAACATTTAATGTGTGATGCAGGAAATCTACTTCATTTATATCACAACTGATTAACGAGAATTGCTCTCATTTGTATTTGCCATAGTACTTAATTATAGTGTTTCATTTGCTGTAACTCGGTGTAATGTTGTGCAACGAATCCAGAAGCTTGTATAACGTTTGTGTGTTGAGTACGTAAGTGTGGCAGGCAGTTTGCACACTCCACAGCCGAGCGCCAGCACAAGTGCTAACGCTGACGGAAGGCAGACATATTTCACGCTGATTCTCATTCCTTTTCCACTCTTCGCCGTTGGCCCTCCTAAGGTCATCCAGTATGTGTGCAGATATCTTGATGAAGTATCTGCGCTAGAAGAATAGAAATGTGGAACACAAGTCCGAAAACAATTTATTGGACTCACCAAAACGAAACAATAATACAATATCCAAAAGAACAACCGACTCGATCCCAACTGCAGATTGAAACAAATACAAAATAGCACATCATAATAATAAGGATTCAGCTCTTCACGGGGAGCGAACACAAGCAGTTCTACAACGTCTAGAGTTTCGTCGACTACACAGACAAATCGGGTAGCTAGAAGAGGCGTCTGGCCGTGGGCCGCGCGGGACTAGCCGAGCAGTCTGAGGCGCTGCAGTCATGTACTGTGCGGCTGGTGCCGGCGGAGGTTCGAGTTCTCCCTCGGGCATGCTTGTGTGTGTATGTCCTTAGGGAAATTTAGATTAAGTAGTGTGTAAGCTTAGGGACTGACGACCAGAGCAGTTAAGTCCCATAAGATTTCACACACATTTGAACATCTGGCCGTGGTTGCAGCTCTGCATCCTTCCGCCCGTTGGCGGATGTATCTGCCAGAACTATTTGCGATCACGTGCCTGGCGTATCAAAGTAGTTTCTGGGCTAGCTGCGACCTCTGGTGAAGCTGTTATGCAGGCTCCGCGGACGGGTAGCGGTCCCTGGCGGCCGTTGGTGAAGACCTGGTGGTGTCTTGTGTTGTGGCCTCCAGAAAGTCTCTGTTTTGACCTCCACAGGCGTAGGGCCCGCTGCCGGAGGTTCCGCCTGTGGTGTGACCGTCGGTGACGGAGGAGGAGGAGGAGGAGGAGGAGGAGGAGGAGGTGGTGGTGGTGGTGGTGGTGGCGGTCGGGCGGAGAGAGGAGCACCGTCATCCCCGAGGGACGACAGCCCTGGAGACGGCAGAGGAGGCGGCAGTGGACCACACCGGGGGCGAAGCTGGTCGGTGTACTTCCGACACACTGTGCCGTTGTCGAGGGTGACTACCACTATAGCGCGGCCGACGAATTACGAGGCCCCGGCGGGGCCCCACCGGGGAGGATGCCGGGTAAACGCCGGTGCCCAGACTGGATCCTGTAGCGCATAACGGGGCTGTGTCGAACGCAGAGGAGCTGGGTGGGGAGAAGACGGAAACAGGAGAGATAAGGGGGACCGATGAGGACGGCCGTGAAGTTTATCAGCTGGGGATGATCCGTCCTGAACAGTGGATCAGTAGGAGGAAAGAAAGATGGTAAGGGCATCGTCCAGGGAGTGGTGGGGACGCAGTTTCGACATCTGGACTTTGAATGTCCGGACAAACCATTTTGCTAATTCATTAGATGCAGGATGAAAGGGAGCAGTATGAATCAACTGGATGCCCTGGAAGGTGGAGAATGAAGTAAATTCAGCAGATGTAAACTGAGGGCCGTTGTCAGTCCCCAACATCTCTGGAAGGCCCTCAACGGAAAATATGCAGGAAAGAGCTCGGATGGTATCGGTGAATGTCGTAAGGAAACCCCCACTGCTAGCATCCACAAGGATCAGCCAGGATGAGCTGAGGAATGGGCCCACGAAATCCAAGTGCAAATGGGACCTATGAGAAGGAGCAGGAGACCACAGTAACAGGTGGTGAGGGAGTGCTGACTGGTGCTGTTGACAAGAGGGACATGAGGCCACCAAGCAGGTGATGGCGGCGTCCATCCCCTCCAGTAGTTATGCTGCTGGGCAAGCCATTTCCTCAGGCAATCCCCCACCACCTGTCAGCGCTCATTATCACCCAAGATGAAGAGTACCCCATCTCTGACAGACAGGTCCTGGCACCAGTGCCAGTGCACCCGGACCTCCGGCTGCAGCGGCATACGACAGCCTGATGTCCACCCTTGCTGAACGTGGTGCATCAGCACTTGCAGGGTCCAGTCATCTGCCGTGTGATGTGCGACTGTCTTGGGATCCAGTGGCAAATCAGTGACTGCCACGGCAGCGGCGTCATCCAGGTGGAAACAGACAACCGGGTCAGCATCAAACTCCAGGTCAGCACCCACTGGGAGATGAGAGAGAAGATCCGTGTTAGCATGGAGAGCTGTGGCCCAAAAATGGATGTCTTACAAGGGAACCTCCCCATCGTACCCCCCTCAGATTTAGTTATAAGTTGGCACAGTGGGTAGGCCTTGAAAAACTGAACACAGATCACTCGAGAAAACAGGAAGAAGTTGTGTGGAACTATGAAAAAATAAGCAAAATATGCAGACTGAGTAGTTCATGTGCAAGATAGGTAACATCAAGGAGAGTGAGAGCTCAGGAGCACCGTGGTACCGTGAGCAGCTGCGGAACGAGAGGTCCTCGGTTCAAGTCTTCCCTCGAGTGAAAAGTTTATTTTCTTTATTTTCGCAATGTTATGATCTGTCCGTTCGTTCATTGACGTCTATGTTCACCATATTAAATTTATTGTCTGTGTTTTGCGACCGCACCGCAAAACCGTGCGATTAGTAGACGAAAGGACATGCCTCTTCAATGGGAACCGAAAACATTTGATCGCAAGATCATAGGTCAACCGATTCCTCCACAGGAAAACACGTCTGATATATTCTATACGACACTGGTGACGGCATGTGCGTCACAAGACAGGAATATGTTGTCGACCCACCTAACTTGTACACTTGGCGAATAGGTAAAAAGATTCTTCTACCTTGCCAGATTTAGGTTTTCTTGTGGATGCGATAATCACTCCCAAAAAAGTGATCAAAACATAAGAGTGTCACATACACTGCAACAAATGAATGCAACAGTTTCACAGCCGCACAGTTTTCCCTGTGCTTTGTCAAAACATATGTTTTTAACGTTTTCAAATTTTTCCGTGTGTAGACCGTCAAATCCTGCATTTGTCCAACCAAATCTGAAAATGTCCTCGAATTTTGGAGAGCGAAGTTGATTATGTGTGAGTGCCTGAACCTTGATAATTGACACACGATCACGTAAACAATACTGCTCTGTACCTGTGCAGCTTCGCAAAATATTTGTCTGAAAATAAAATATTAAACTTTTCACTCAAGGGAAGACTTGAGCAAAGGACCTCTCGTTCCGCAGATGCTCAAGCTAACCATGGAACCACGGTGCTCCTGAGCTCACACTATCCTTGCGCATGGACTACTTAGTTTGTATATTTTGCCTATTTTTTCATAGTTCCACACAATTTCTTCCTGTTTCCTCGAGTGATCTGTGTTCAGTTTTTCAAGGCCTATCCACTGTGCCGACTTATAACTAAAACTGAGGGGGGGGGGGGTGCGATTGGGAGGTTCCCTTGTTAGGAATATTCCGTGAGGAACAATGCCCAGCGCTGGAGGCAGTGAGCAGTCCTCGTGGGGATGGCGGCCATAGTGCTAAACAATGAAACCAGAGGCTTGTGATCGGTGTATAAGGTGACGCGATGGCTGTAGATGAAATCGTGGCACGTCTTAAACCCAACGATGATGGCCAAGGCCTCCTTCTCAATTTGGCTGTAGTTATGCTGAGCCAGGAATAGTGTTTTGGAGACGAATGTCCCCGGGCACTTAATTCCGTTGACAATGTGAAACAAGACGGGCCCCACGCTGTAGCCTGATGCATCGACAGCCAAAGAAAGGCTTGGTGGGGTCATAAGGCACAAGGCAAGCCAGTGTCAGGAGAGAAGACTCCAGATGGTGGAACGCCCTATCACAAGCTGGCGACAGTCCCAGGGGACATCATTGCAGAGGAGGTGGTGAAATGGTTCCGCCAGAGCTGCAGCATGTGGGATGAAACGGCAGTAGTAACTGAATTGACCCAGGACTGACCTGAGGCTGGACATGTCCTTTGGGGGCGGCAGCTGCTGAATAGCCTCGACATACTGGGTCGTCGGTCAAATGCCATTAGCGCTCAAAACGCGGCTGAGGTAAGTCACCTGAGGAACAAAAGAAAGACATTTATCCTTGTTGCAACGTAAGCCAGCACCCTGAAGAACATGGAAGAGGCGCCGGATGTTCTGGGCCAAGTCTGGGGTGGATACATCATCGACTAAGATGTCATCAAGCTAGTGACCATCCCCAGAACATCTCTCATCAACGTTTCCAAATATCGCCGGAAGATGGCCGGGGCACTGGCGAACCCGAATGGGAGGTGATTGTAACGGAAGAGCCCAAAATGGTTATTGATTCCCGAGATCGTTTTCGACGACGCATCCAAAGGCACCTGGAGGTAGGTGTCCCCCAGGTCAATTTTGGCAAACACGTCGCTGCCAGCCAATTGGGGGCAGGATGTCACCAACCTCGGGTATGCAATACGAGTCAATAACAGACTGAGCATTGACAGTGGCCTTAAAATCCCCAGAAACGCAAAGAGATGTGTTCGGCTTCTCAAGGACCACGACGGGCGTAGCCCAACGGTCGTGGTGGACCAGGGTCAGGATGCCCTCAGCCTCCGGTCACCAAAGCTCCTCCCGTAGTTTGTCACAGAGGGCAAACAGTGACGAGCGAGCCTCGTGGAACTTTGGGGACCACTGAGGGGAGGAGTTCGATACGAGCTTCGAACCAGGAGACCCCACGAGATGTGGCAGAGAATACGTTTGGGAAATCATCCAGAAGCTGCCGCAAGTGATCGTCTGCCGACAACGACCGGACGGCTGGGCCCGAGTCGTGTATCTCGAGGCCCAGTAAGGGAAAAAGATCCATTCCCAGTAAGTCGGTGGCCTCGGGGGTGGCGAGGACCGAAACCCGGCCTGTGACATCGCGAATGACCGAGAACGACCCGTGTAGTCGGATGACGTCACTGCTGTAGCTCTTCAGAGAAGAATGGAACAGACAAACTGGTGGTGAACCCAACTGACGGTGGGAATCTCCACTGATGACGGTCACGGAGGACCCCGTATCCACTCGAAAAGGGAGAAGAGTGCCGTTCAACCGGACAGAGTGACGGCCGCCGTCGCGTGCGGAAAAACCGACTGAACGAAGGAAATCGGCGGCAGCGAGTCCGTCTCATCCACCACGGAGTTGGACAGCAGTGTGGTCCACGACCATCAACGAAGACGACCGACAGACCTCAGCTCTGTGATCCTGCTTTATGCCCTCCGGAAGTGGCAATCCTGCCTGTGATGTGTGACAAAGCATTGACTGCTGCCGCTGCGGCCGCCGGTGGCGCAAGTTGGGAC
This sequence comes from Schistocerca serialis cubense, assembly GCF_023864345.2. Taxonomy (NCBI): domain Eukaryota; kingdom Metazoa; phylum Arthropoda; class Insecta; order Orthoptera; family Acrididae; genus Schistocerca; species Schistocerca serialis. The sequence continues at coordinate 987,102,062 of NC_064640.1, read as the reverse complement.
CGGCGCCGTGATCCTGGAGGGCGGGCGCGGCCGCAGGAGGGGGCGGTGGCTGCAGTGATGGGAACCGGCGAAGCGGGGGGGGCGGTCGGTCAACACCTACGCCGGGGACAGCAGCGTGGAAGCAGAGCGAAAGGACTGCTCGTGAGCTCGGATAATGAATATTGAGGGATCTTTCAGCTTCAGAAGATCTGTCCGTAAGGTATCATTGGTGGCACGGACAAGAAATATATTACGAATGAGTGCCATTGCAGACTGCTTGCAATGGGGGGGGGGGGGGGGTTGCCACAGAAAAAACGGCAGTCACGGGAGAGACCTTTAAGCATAGCGATCCATTCCCTGTATGACTGTGCGGGAAGCTTCTGACGACAGAAGAACTTGTGATGTGCCGCCGCCACGTGGACCTGAGAGTCAAAAATAATCCAATAGGCTAGAAGTAAACCCCTCGTAGGAGAGAGCGTGAGGTTGCTTATCGAGATGCAGCTGTGGCAGAAGGTGATAAACTTCCGGGCCTACATAAGTGAGGAAAAATGCTCGACGCTGAACGTAGCCGGTGACATCGTGAGCAATAAAGTGTTGCTCCAGACGAACCACGTAGTTGCCCTAAAGCTCAAAGCATTTGTCGAACTTGGGAAATGCAGGGGGCGCGGCACAGAGCCTCGGAAGCGGGGTTGAACCTTTCCATAGGCACCTCAATGGGAGTGGTGGATACCGCCTGCAAGCTTTGAATATTGAACGCGTTCGTTTCTTGCTTACGATCCAACAGCGCTACGACTCGCGCTATGGGTTCGTCAAGACTTGGAATACCGTCTGCCATAGCGGACAACAACCGAGTAAACGCAGGAAACTCGTAAACCAACTCGTCGCCACTGAATTATCTGCGCTAGCAGAATAGAAATGCGGAAAACACAAGTCCGAAAACAATTTATTGGACTCACCAAAACGAAACAATAATACAATATCCAAAACAACAACCAACTCGATCCCAACTTCGGATGGCCACAAATACAAAATAGCAAATAATAATAATAATAAAGAGACTAAGCTCTTCACGGGGAGCGAACACAAAGAGTTCTGCAACATCCAGAGGTTCGTCGACTATACCAAGAGATCAGCCAGCTGGAAGAGGCGTCTGGCTGTGGCTGTGGCTGTGGCTGTGGCTGTGGCGGCAGCGCTGTATCCTTCCGAGTGGTAAGATTTTTTTCATAAATCATGTTCTTCTTCATTGTATTCATCTTCTTTTTCCAAATATCTCAACCCCCTCCTCTGATCTATGGTTTATAAATACCTTGTTTTCTTTGGCTAAAGGGATGACGGACGAAAATGTTGCTCAAATTCAGGATTTTTTTTCCATACTGCAATTTAGTAGAGAAATAGGCTTTGCTGCAGTAAATGAAGAATACATTTAAAGTTTTTATTGGTATTTTTTATTGAAAAAATATTAATATCTTCACTGTGTAATTGGGCTTTTCACGAGGCAGTTCTGATGGGAGGTAGATCGACGGTTGTCGGTGTAGCTCTGGTTGTGGTTATCTGAAACATGAAACTAACATATCACCGAAATCCTAGTTCGTAGTAGGGACTTGCAAAAAAGGAAAAAGAGTTGGCGAAATTATAGATATTTGAAAAATTGCCGTTTTTGTATATCAACATAAATAAATCGGCTACAGTAACTGAAGAGAATTCAGTTTGCTTTAAGGGAGACCAAAAATCATTAAAATCGGATGAATATTGTATCGTGGGCGACGACCACCATACTGAAAAACATGGTTTTGAGAAAAACGCGTTTAAAGTTCCACAAGTAATTATCACATTAAAAAAGGGACAAAGCTTGAAACTTACCGGATATCATCGACGCCTGGCTAGTGGATGGCCGCTTTCTGCTATTTTGACCTGATAAGCCCTCATTTTCGTCCTCAAAGCCCTTTTCGTCGCTGAACGCATCGCCGCTGGCGTCTGTATCTTCACAGAATCGGCGCATTTAACCGCCGATTTTGATTTGAAGGGCATTTGCCTCGTGCATTAATGCAGTATGGCCTTCGTTGAATAGACATACGGCCAATTCTTAAACAGTATTAACAATTTCGCTTCGGGTGGATGTAATTTTTGGAGCGTAACTCCAAATGAGACTATTGAAACTATCGTTCACATTTTGAGTAAAACCAGCAATAACGCTCGAGCAAATCAGGTTTACTGAAATTGGTATAAATAAAGGTGATGGCATCGATAACGACTTGTGACAACCGGTTCTCTAACGCCGAGACGTGCCGTGTACGCTCGGCTTCAAATGCTTACAGAATCGTTTCGTTTTGGAGTTCGACCATAACATTTTGAGGAATAATTCTTCAATTTATATATATTCGAATTCTGTAATAAAAAAATTCGAGTTTTTTCGGTCGCCACCCTGTCGTTCCCCCTTAATGTCATCTCCTTTATCTTGGTCTGTCTTCTTCTCCTTGCGGAATAACTCTCCTTGAATAATAAAGCAGTTGAGAAACAGGTTTGATGGGAAGCTGAAGTGCATCCTTCTTGAATCGCATCCTCAAACAAATTGTAGTCTCAGCTAATTTAACATGGTTACCTAGAATTTCTTCGTTTGCAGGAGGAAAATTACATTTCCTTCGTAAGCTCAGGTCAGATTCAGTTCCATTCTTTAATCTAATTTGCAGTTTGCTAAAAGTACTGAATTTTGATATTTTCAGCAGCCTTCAAAATCTTCTGCAGTCCATTTAGCTTTGTCTTCCTTATGTATTTCCTAACAATGTGAAACATAAAAATATGTATAAAAATTGATAATATTGGGGCAATGATGGTCAGTTTACCCCTTGACCATGGTGACTACCATTATGGCGAAGACATTATTTTCAGCAATTAAAAATTGTGCCTAAATCGTTAGCAGGCAACAGTTGTAACAGTTGTTACAAAGCAGAGTTAACATTGACGCTCTAGTATGTCAGAAGAAGCAGTGAAGCAGGCAATTAATTCTGATCTTTATCGTGACTTTGGTTACAATAAACAATTTACGTTACTCTAAGAGAAAAAAACCTCTGCTTCTTAAATTTAGAAGGCTACTAGACTGTGCTAGTCCATCGTGAATGATGGGCAGGTGACATCGTGGCCATCATTGCCCTGAATACTACTGGATGGGTGGAATGATGGTCAATTTACTGAATCCGGCAATGATCGTCAGATTATAGGGTGACTGCCATTACCCACATCCATGGTTTTATTCAATAATAAAAAAGTCATCGAATTGTCAGTTTGATAGTAATGGGATATGTTGGTCTGTTGTAGTGGTGGAGCAAATGAATCGAATGAGGTGCAAATGGATGTAGGCGATGTAAGTAGGTTGTTTAGGTTTTTTATTGGTAACGCCACCTCTGTATGAAAATCACTGGCTGTGCTGTGTGCAGTCTGTGGCTGCTTTGCATTGTTGTAATACTCGCCATTGTAGTCTTAGGCAGCTGGCTGTGAACAGCGCGTAGCGTTGCGCAGTTGGAGGTGAGCCGCCAGCAGTGGTGGATGTGGGGAGAGAGATGGCGGAGTTTTGAAATTTGTCATGAACTGCTATATTTATATATGATGATATCAAGGTAAATGCATTGTTTGTTCTCTATTAATATCTTTCATTTGCTAACAATCCCTATCAGTAGTTAGTGTCTTCCATAGTTTGAATCTTTTATTTAGCTGGCAGTAGTGGCGCTCGCTGTATTGCAGTAGCTTGAGCAGCGAAGATTTTTGTGAGGTAAGTGATTTGTGAAAGGTATAGTTTAATGTTAGTCAGGGCCATTCTTTTGTAGGGAATTTTGAAAGTCAGATTGCGTTGCGCTAACAAAATATTGTGTGTCAGTTTAAGCACAGTCATGTATAATTGTTCAAAGGGGACGTTTCATATGTCGACCCTTAGCCGAGGATACCTCACTGGAATCTTCTGATTTTTTCTTGTAGTTTGTGTAATTAGTGTAGCTATTGTTGATTGCTAGAGCGTAATTGTAGAGAAAATCTCCTTTGTAGTTGCAGTCTTTCATTGTTGTACAGTAAAACAGTTGTGGCATGCATGTAGATTTGCACCAAGTATTTCGCAGCTGCAATTAACTAGATATTATTTTCAGTGCTATGTTAATGTGTTCTCTTATTTTTGATCTTCAAATTGTGTTTTTCTGTGTTGTCATGTGAAATACTGTGACAATAATGGCGTGTGAAAAACGTAATACTAGGCTCCAAAGTAAACTGAGAAATGACAGTGAAAATGAAAGCAGTGTGTTAGCGCCACCGAGTAATGAATTAACTGATGTTCAAAGTAGTAATTTGGTAACTGTGCATAGGGAAATGGAGCGGGCTGCAAACAATGGTGTAGACAGTGAAACAGGTAGTGAACAGGGAAGCATTATCGATCGATCGGTCGGCAACAGCTCGCCTCAGGAATCCGAAATGACAGGACACAATTTCGCAAATACCGTAGATTCAGGTTTTGGGTCATCACCGTTTTCTCAAATAAGTCAAGACACATTTTCTGCTTGTCAAAATGTGAATGTTGCTGGTGCAAATGCACTGCCGAAAAGCGTAGAGAAACAGATTCCAGACACTAATACATTATTATTGCAATTAATGCAACAAATGGAACAAAATCAGAGACAAATGGGACAAAATCTTAAAAAGTTAGACACAGTGGAACAAAATCTTTAAAAGTTAGACACAATGGAACAAAATCTTCAAAAGTTAGACACCACACTTGAAAAAACACGTGAAGATTTAACTACTGAGTTACATAACATTGAATCGAAATGTCAAAAGGTCTGTAATGACGTAAAAACACAAATTTGTGAGCATTTCCAACCAATTTTTTCGCGTCATGAAAATGTATTACAGAATCACGAAGCAGCCATAAAAGAACTGCAAACTATTGTTCATGAAAATCATGAGACCTTGCAAGCTAAAATTGACTCAGTTGCATCTACCGATTCGGTTACGCAACTTGCAAGAACTCAGGAAAACTTAAAGGACACAGTAGATTCGATTTCAACACAAATGGACACTCTGAAACTTGGTTCAGAAAAACACACTGAGGAAATGTGTTCACTATCGGAGAAAGTAGCCAAACTTTCGGATCAGTTCAATAATTTATCTACGAAGGTAGATGATAATCTGAATGACACAGAAGAGTGCAAACAAATTAGGAAATTCAAACAAAATCAGAATCAAATTAATACGCAATACAAAAGAGAAATCCGGGAAGTACAAGATCAGTTGGCACAAGTAATACAAAAATTTCATATTTCAGAGGACACTTGCGCTCCAACACGGGAAGAGGAACTTAGAAATACGGAAATGCCACAACATAATAACACAGGGCATTTCGGAAATTATGAAAGAAATTGGCAAGGTGCACCGAATTTTGAAATGGAACCGCCGAAACGACGTAACAATGACCGATATGCGACTCGCCGACATGATGACTTTGACTATAAGCTGTTCATTACTACACGTAAATTCAAAACATTTAAGAATTCTGGCAACGACATTCATCCACAAGCGTGGCTCCATCAATTCTCTCATTGTTTTCCTCCCAACTGGTCATTAGAGCACAGATTAGAATTTATGTGTGGCTACTTAGAGAATGAACCAGCTGTAAGAATGCGATCGGTCATTCACGATTGCCACAGTGAAGGAGAGTTTTACCATGCCTTCCTCTCATCATATTGGTCTCAAGCCACACAAGACCGAGTAAAACATAGCATAATAATGATGAAACGTTTCGAACAATCTGAATTTTCCAGTCTTATGAAATATTTTGAAGACATGTTGCATAAGAATCAGTATCTTTCAAACCCATACAGCCCCTCAGAACTCATCCGCATTTGCTTAACCAAACTGCCTGAACATTTACGACATATTATTTTGGCAGGACGTTGCAAAGACGACATTGAAGCATTTCAGGGACTCTTACAAGAATTAGAAATTGACACTGACAATCGCGGAACGCGAAACCAGGAACACAACAATTACAGGTCACATCCGTCGCAATTCCGCGATGAAAGAAGTAATAACTTGACATGACAAGGCGATTCTCACAACACAAATCGTGACCAAAACAGACACCACCCGTATGACAACCGTTGGCAGAGTAGTAATAACTACAGGGAAAGATCACCTCTCCGTGGTAATGACTATCACAGAGACAATAAGAGAAACATACAATATGGGAACCAAAATAAATACTATCAAGGGAGACAGAATAACTTTAGACGCAACGGACCAGCGTGCAGTTACGATTCAGGGAGAAATTCTCCACCATGTGACCGACAAGAAAGAAACTATGGAATCTACCGACATGACGAAAGACGATATGATCGTAACGACAGACCTGAATTGCATCAGAACTGGCGGGAGTCAAACAGAGCAGGGCCCTCTCGTCACGGTGAATTTGTAGAAGTTAGGTCTCCAAATCCCAATAACGACGCGCGCCAACAAAGAGACAATAGGCAATGACTCACACCGCTGGCAGCAACAAAACGTACTTATGAAACTGATGACGCAGCTGCCGTAGCTAGTAATTACGTAAAAATGGTAGACATTAGGGACATCTTACTCCAGGAACACGACGTAAAACTTAACAACATTGCATATCCTGTGATTCACATTACTGTAAATGACGTAAAATTTACGGCAGTACTTGACTCTGGCAGTCCCATCTCAGTAATTAGTGAAACAGCCTTTAGCAAATGCAACAAATCGAACGATTGCCCCACACTTCCGTTACGTAAGATTAAATTACAAGGTGCAATCTTTGGAAAAAGTGTAGATGTACGCCAACAAACCAACTTAGAATTCTTTTGTTAAAGCCACAGCTTCTCTACGAACTTTCTTATTGTTCCATTATTGTCGACGGAAATTATATTGGGAGTAGACTTTTTGAATGAATTCAAAGCAATCTTAAACTTTCACGATGCTGAAATAAGTTTAGAGAAGGAAGGTAAGTCAATAGCTTTGAAATTTGAAGATTGGCTCTCAAACCATGACGAAGAAAACAATCGGCTTTACCTTCTGTTGGACAACAGTTCGGAATTTTCTACGGAACTAGACACTAACAATCACTCTGCAAGAACTGACAGGGATGATATCGACGGCATATTTGAAATTAATGAGTTAATTCAGAATAAAATTCAAACAATTGAGAATTGTAATGACACTGATAGGCAGGACCTTTTTGAGATTTTACAAGAACATTCCACAGTTTTTACTCATAAAACAGGAACAATCAAGGGATTTCAATACCAATTTCGTGTTCGTGAGCATACTAAATTTTGTGTTAGATCATATGTAATTCCAGCACATTATAGGGACCGTGTTAGAACAGAAATACAATCTATGCTTGACGAGGGCATTATTGAGCCTGCAGTAAGCTCATACAACAATCCATTACATGTTGTTGAGAAGAAAAATGGATCGATCAGGCTTGTCTTGGATTCGAGACAAATCAATACGATCATTATTCCTGAAACAGACAGGCCGCAAACGTTGGAAGAGCTTCTTCAAAATTTTAATGGTGTAAAAGTGTTGTCTTCCATTGATCTCAGATCCAGCTTTTATCAGATCGAACTTCATCCAGAATGTAGAAAATACACAGCTTTCCTTTGTTTCGGCGTTTGTTATCAGTTTCGGAAACTTCCCTTTGGTTTGAACATTTCTTCAGCAGCATTCATTCGCGGGCTAAATTCCATATTACCTGAGTTCTTAAAACGTCACATCACCTTATATGTGAACGATATTCTAATAGCAGAAGCTTCATGGGAACTACATAATCGCATCCTCAACAGTTTGTTACGTATTTTTGCAGAATCTGGAATTACAGTTAACTTGGAAAAGTCTGAATTCGGTAGGACAAAGGTGAAGTTTTTGGGACATATTATTTCTTCTGAAGGCACTCAGCCGGATCCTGAAAAGTTAGAAGCAATCAGAGCCATTCCAGTTCCATCCACAAAAAGACAAGTCCGCAGTTTTCTAGGTCTCGTAAATTTTTACCGTCGTTTTCTGAATATGCAAATTCTTGTTACACCAAAACTTTGTTCTCTCACTGGAAAAAATACTATTTGGAACTGGGACGAACAAGCACAATTGGAATTCAATTCTTTGAAAGAAGCGTTACTTCACGCGCCAAACTTAGCTCATCCAGATCTGTCACAAGATTTCTGCCTTAGCACGGATTCTTCTAAAGTCGGTCTTGGTGCCCATTTATTTCAAGAAGCCATAGAAAATGACACTACCATTCAGAAAACCATTGCTTTTGCTAGCCGAGTGCTAACAAAATCTGAAAAAAATTATTCCGTTACTGAATTAGAAGCTTTAGCTATCGTTTGGGCATTTAACAAATTCCGTTTCTTTCTTTCTGGTAAGCACGAAAAAGTATACAGTGATCATCGTGCATTACAATTTCTTATGTCTTCAAAATTAAATCATGACAGGTTAAAACGTTGGGCATTGTTTCTGCAAGAATTCCGCTTCACAATAGTCTACATTCCCGGCAAGGAGAACATTGTTGCGGACGCACTGTCACGCGCACCGGCTGGGCTTGAGAAAAGTACCACAGAAGGCAACCTCGAGAAAAATTTCAGTATTCTTTACATTCAGAAAGTCGCCTTTGAAAACTTCATCACCACATCTTTAAAGGACATTGCTCATGAACAAGATAAACATCCGATTTGGAAAGACATCAAGAGCAAATGGCATGAAAAGACACACACACAGATTCGGCATTATTATCTGGTTAGAAACAACATACTGTTCAAATGCTGCACTGTTGATGACAAGCTATGGGTACTTTGCATTCCTGACGATTTTGTTAATAAGCTCATTTGGTACATTCATTTCAGCTACGCACATTTTAGTCCACGAAAATGTTATCATATTCTTCGAACGACTTGTTATTTTAACAATATGGAAAAAAGAATTCGAAGAGTCTTGTCTATTTGTAAACTTTGTCAAAAGGCGAAACCATCTACTGTCTCACATCGTGCTCCGTTGTTTCCTATTATTCCTTCTAAATTAAAAGAATTTGCTGCTGTTGATCTCTTGGGACCGCTTGTCAGAACATCCAATGGATTTTCGTACGTTCTAGTCGCTGTTGAACTTACTTCAAAATTTGTTTCTTTCACTCCGTTACGTAAAGCCACTGGACGATCTGTATCCAACGCCTTTGTTAAAAATTTCTTACGTGAAGTTGGCCACGTTGCTAAAGTCATTTCAGATAACGGACCGCAATTTAGATCTGCTGTTTGGTCACGCACGCTTCGGAATCATAAAATCAAACCTGTTTTTATTTCATTGTACTCACCACATTGCAACCCGTCTGAACGGATTATGAAAGAAATCAATAAGCTTTGCAGACTTTATTGTCACAGAAAGCATCAGCATTGGGACAGATATCTACAATTATTTCAAAATGTGCTGAATGAAATGCCTCATGATTCCACTGCTTTACCACCTACTCTTGTACTGAAGAATGAAGAACCACCGAACAGAATCAGAGAGCTTGTACCTTTCCCGAATACACGTAAACTTCGACACAAAGACATAATTGATTTGGCTCTTAAAAATATAAAATCTGCAGCAGACAAAAGGAGAGAACTACATGGTAAAGCAAATGCAAAGAAATTATATATTGGTCAGAAAGTTGTCATTAAAGCTCATTCATTGTCACATAAGAAGAAACACTTGAGTCACAAATTCTTTCTAGTTTACAATGGACCTTACAGAATCCGACGTATACCACATGATAATTGCGTTGAAGTTGAAACTCTGCGTACTAGGAAGAGTAAAGGTTTACACCACATTTCACATGTAAAACCGTTTATTGAAAGATAATCTGCTTTTTAACTTTGTAATTGCCATAAAACTTTTCACTTTACATTACTAGTATGCTTGTCAGACTTAGAATCTGTTAACATGCAACAATGTTTGAAGTTAAATATCCAGTCAAGAACCAAGAGAACTTATTGAAACAGAAATGACGAATGCATTGTTATAGTGAACAGACGTCACAGTGTTATTGTGTATGTACATTCTTGCTTGTTAGTTGCATGATTATGGAACGACTATAAGGCTTACATACTTAGAACATTTACCAGTACTGCTAATGAGATTTTAATGCAACATTTTGGTTTACTTGAAAATATATTCTGGATTTAAAGTACTTTCAGTGAGATACCAGATGGCACAGTGGTTAGTTTATGTGACAGCTACACGATTTTATCACGATGCTACTAATGAGTGACAATTTACAATGATGCTTTTGCAGTGTTTCTGTTTTATATCTGCACAGTTTTCTGTTTTATTCTGGAAAGTAAAACAGGTTTTAGTAGTAACTTTTGTGGTATAGCTACAATGAGACTGCCTTTTCCGTAGCACAACAATACGTTACAGCACAGTACTTTCCTCATCACGGCAATAAGCGTAATAACTAAGACATTTATATGCAAAGCATTTCACTTTTGTGTATTATGAGGTAAGTACATTGACTTCTGCAGAACTTAGCTTTCGGAGGACGATAACTACGACACTTCCACACAGATTATGTTGCAACAAGACGCACATTTAGCGCTACAGTACACGTATTTGAGTGATTAATTTTGTACTTAAAACATTTATTTTTAAAGATTTTTGAATTACAAAGAAAGTTTTCCGTGATACATTTCATTCCATTGCTGTAATCTGTAACACCTGAGGGTATAATTACATTAATCCTCAGGGGGGTACACGCTTACTTTGTGTACCATGTGTATGGCAACCACAAGGAACCCTAGCTAATATGGTATTTGCTTATACAACTTTACACATCGGTACCATATTTCTCTAACACACAAATTACACAGCTATCTGATTATTTAACTGAGAGATAAACATTTTTTTACTACATCAGTGACACATGTTTACGCAATACACAGTTGGGTAACTTCACACTTATGAAACTGTATTTTGTCTGTACTTTGTAAACTGTTCATATTTTTTCGGAATCATTGTGATACTATGAGAGCTTTGAATGATGTATTTGGTAAGGGAGCATGATTTTAAAGTATGTTTGAGGTAGATGACACTATTGAAATGAGCAGAGAATTTTTTTTAGGTTTTGAAATTATTGACGAAAGCTACGACGTTTTTGAGATTTGACTGAGGTGTTATGATGTTATTATTACGATGACGATGTGTACTATGCTGTTGAGATATGTTTATGATCAATAAGATGATGCTACCGTATATGAGGAATAAGAAGTATGTTGGAAACCAAGAATCGTACTTTAAGAGTTATGAAATGTGCGTAAATGCATGACTGTATCACAATGCTGACGAATATTTTATTTGGACACTTATATTTATAGGATTTTCTTTCTACAGATTTGCAACGCTAATTCTTGACCTGTGAAATATTTTTATGTGAGACTGTCACTGTAGCGGAAACTGCTGTCGTAAATATTTCCATAAGAAAGTTAAGTGACCACCTGCACGTAATGCGTCGCGGGCACCCACCTGGGCGACAGCCGCCCGAAAAAAAGCCATTAGCCTTTCAGCGGCACAGGTAGAAAAAAAAAGGGGGAGGCCATTATCCTCGCTATTGACGTTCCTTTGTAGAAAGCATCGCAAAAACGACACGGTCGAACTTGAAAACATATGATTACACTGTGGAGCTCTTAATTTATGATATTTACTGAAATGCTTATGAATTGATGGGAAATATTCTTACATCTGCAAACCTGATAATGACAAGTGTCTTTCTACTAGAGTTGAGAGCTACTGACTTACGAAATGCCACATAGCTATTGAATGATGTTTTTATGCTTTGGTTTGCATAATTGCTTATTTCATTTGACATCTGTTTTCCAGCTGTGTTGCAGCATTGGTTTCATAAAATAAAATTAAATGCATTTGCTAATGTGAACACTTTCTGTCAACAGATCTATTAAATAATAATTTTGTGATCCACATTCTTCAAAAAAGGAGCACTTGGAAAGGAAAGAACAATAAGAAGGGACTAGTAACAGTAACTGCATACATAATATTCTTTTCAAGTACATGGTAATATTTCTTTTACAATAAGTTGTTGTGGTGCACCACTTTAATTACTTAGACATTAAGATGTGATTATACATTTCCCTTATCTACATTGTTATCTTTAGTGTACTATTTTTTCTGCTTGAGCTATGTCATGTTTAGATATAAGCTGCTGTTTGCCAGGCATAGTGCTACTGAACTTTAATTTGTGTTACTCTGCTAAGCCAGATTCATTTTTTTGTTTGCTGCGCATTGCCTCATTTTAGTTGTAATGTTGAATTGCTTGGTAATTTAGATTTACTGTAGCTTGCTTTGCGATTTTCCATTTTTTTTCATTGCTGTTTATATTAATTGTTTTATGTGCTGCTGCATTGCCTCGTCCCTTAGTTTAGCATCTGAGCTCAGTAGATTTAAGTTAGCTTAAGAGGGGGTAGACTATATAAGAAACTGACTATGGAGAATAGGTAAAGAATGCATTGCGAAGTTATATGAAAAAGATTTGAGCCCAAATGAGTATTGTACAATCAGAAATAATTATTTTGAAAGAAATATGAACAGAATACAGAAAGCAGGCTTAGATAGGACTTTTTGGGAATAATGATGAACAAAGGGAGATCTCCATGCAAAATACTGCAGTAAAACAAACCCTGTCCTTTCCCTTTTGTGTTATCCCACTATATGTTTGTGTACCCTTGTGTATTTGTTTTCTTCCTGTCTCTGTGTACTGTTTCATAGAACTTTTTTCTCTTCTAATACTAAGTTACATTCACTATGATGAGGAATACTGTTATCCTCAAATACAACTGGCATTAATAATGTGTTATTTACTTTGTAAAGATGTTTAGACATTATTTATTCTGTTTTGTGTTAATGCTCATGTGTGAAGTTGATGTTTCGAAAGTTATTCTGATCTTTTATGTATGTACTCATGTCATAATTCCTGTAACACTGACGTATATGTCTATTTCTATTCTTTTGTAACGCCTGTTTTACTACAAATGTTATCTGTATTGTTATGTTCTTTAATGATGTATTTTGTACCTTTGTAATTGTATTCTCATGTTATAAAATTGTAATTGACACCAGTTCATCTTATTATTAACTTGTAAGTTACATTTCACTGCACACGTTTCTGTTGGTCATAGTATATGGACAATATGTGAGAAGTAGGGACTGTTAGTGTTTGCACGTGTGTTAATAATTCAGCAAGGGACTGGATAACAGCATTGTTGGTTCTAAGGACAGTTCCGAAAACTTTGTGATTTATGGACTTTGTGGTTTATGGACTTGCTATATTATCCGCAAGACTCTTCAATGGTGATTGTGCACCTGCACAGTCACAACAGATGGCTGCTGGCTATCTCTACAAGGACTACAGTGGGTCTACATCTTTGATGATCCATCAATACCATTATTTCTACAAGGACTGCAGTGGGTCTGCACCTCTGGTGGCCCACCAATACCGTAATCTCTAACAGGACTACAGTGGGTCTGCTCTGTGATGACCTACCTACCAATACTCTTCAAAATTTCGACTGACTCTGCTGTGGGTTTGCTCTGTTGTGGCCCATTACCTGTCTGCATGTCAAGAGTCAGTACTGTCTTTCCGTTTGAAGGACAACACTACTTCTTCAAGACTGTGTGGAAATCCACTACTTCCGTGTGCATTTTCTTTTACTGCTCAGACTTTGAGAAAAACACTACTATTTTACCGTGATGAACGATCAGGACTGTCTTTATAGACTGTGAGAAAATTTGAGCTTTTGACCAACATAGTATCAATAAGTGTGTGCATTTGATTTCTTTGTTATTGTAATTATGAAAAATTTTTTCAAATCTGTATTGGCCACTGCCCAATCCAATTTGTAAAATTTTTTGTGGGGAGCATGGGGGCTATGTAAGTAGGCTGTTTAGGTTTTTTATTGGTAACGCCACCTCTGTATGAAAATCACTGGCTGTGCTGTGTGCAGTCTGTGGCTGCTTTGCATTGTTGTAATACTCGCCATTGTAGTCTTAGGCAGCTGGCTGTGAACAGCGCGTAGCATTGCGCAGTTGGAGGTGAGCCGCCAGCAGTGGTGGATGTGGGGAGAGAGATGGCGGAGTTTTGAAATTTGTCATGAACTGCTATATTTATATATGATGATATCAAGGTAAATGCATTGTTTGTTCTCTATTAATATCTTTCATTTGCTAACAATCCCTATCAGTAGTTAGTGTCTTCCATAGTTTGAATCTTTTATTTAGCTGGCAGTAGTGGCGCTCGCTGTATTGCAGTAGCTTGAGCAGCGAAGATTTTTGTGAGGTAAGTGATTTGTGAAAGGTATAGTTTAATGTTAGTCAGGGCCATTCTTTTGTAGGGAATTTTGAAAGTCAGATTGCGTTGCGCTAACAAAATATTGTGTGTCAGTTTAAGCACAGTCATGTATAATTGTTCAAAGGGGACGTTTCAGCGACAGTAGTTATGCAGAGATGAAGAGATTTACATATCATATATTTAGTGTGGAGAACTACATCAAACCAGTCTTCAGACTGAAGTCCACAATAACAGGTGCTGTTTCAGATTGAGACCTCTACTTCTGAAGTAGTGTAGCTGTAGGGCAAAATCTATCGTGGTCCATTGTAGAAGCTGATAGATGTACGAACGGAGAAGATAGTGGTGAGCCCGAGACCTCCTTCTAGTTTCTTTACAGTCCGTGTTGCATAAGATGCTTTAAACATGTTTTCTCGACCAACTATAATCTATCGTAGATCCATCTAACAAAAAAAGTGCCTAGTCCTTGGAAAAAAAGTAGTGGTCACACCAGTCTACAACAACGGTAGTGAAATTAATCCACAAAACTACCGTCCAATATCCCTGATGTCGATTTGTTGTAGAATCTTAGAACATATTCTGAGCTTAAATATAATGGGGTATCTTGAACAGAATAAGCTCCTCAGTGCCAATCAGCACGGATTCCGAAAACATCGATCATGTGAAACCCCACACGCCCTTTTCTCAGATGACATACTGAACGCTTGGGATCAGTACAGTCAGGTAGATGCAGTATTTCTTGATTTCAGAAAAGCGTTTGATCAGTACCACACCTACGCTTATTATCAAAACTACGATCATATGGGGTATCAAGTGAAATTTGTGACTGGACGAGGACCTTTTGGTAGGGAGGACGCAGCAAGTTTTCTTTGGTGGAGAGTCATTGTCAGATGTAGAAGTAACTTCAGGTGGGCCCTAGGTAAGTGTGATGGGACCTTGATGTTCATGTTGTATATCAATAATCTTCATAGTAACCTCAGACGCAGATGATGCAGTGTCTATGATGAAGTACTATCTGAAACATATTGCATAAATACTCAGTCAGATCTTGATAAAAGATTGGCAACTTGCTTTAAATGTTCAGAAATGTAAAATTTTACACTTCCCAAACCGTAGTACCCTAAAACTATAATATCAATGAGTCACCGTCGGAATCGGCCACATCGTACAAATACCTGGGTGTAACACTTTGTAGGGATATGAAATGGAATGATCATATAGGCTCAGTTTCGGGTAAAGCAGGTGTTGGACTTCAGGGGTAAGTACAATATTGGCAAGTTCAATCAGTATACAAAGGAGACTGCTTACAGATCACTTGTGCGACCGATTCTACAATATTGCTCAAGTGTGTGGGCCTCGTACCAAATAGGACAAACAGGGGATATTGAACGTATAAAGAGAAGCGCAACACGAATGGTCTCAGGTTTGTTTGATCCGTGAAAGAGTGCCACAGAGATACTGAAGGAACTGAACTGGAAGATTCTTGAAGATAGATGTAAATTACCCCGAAAAAGTCTACTAAAAAAGCTTCAAGAACCGGCTTTAAATTATGACTCTAGGAATGTACTAAAATCCCCTACGTATCGCTCACATAGGGATCATGAGAATAAGAGTAGAATAAATACTGCACGCACAGAGGGATTCAGACAGTCATGCTTCCAGCGCTCCACACACGAATAGAACGGGAAGAAACCCTAATAAATGGTAGAACGGGAAATATCCTCTCCCATGCACCTCAAAGTGGTTTTCAGAGTATAGATTAGATGTAGACTCAGTAATCAATAGACAACTTGGACAAACTCTGTAACAATTTCCTTCGAGATGCTAAAAAAATTGTGCGCTGTTCTAGGCTTTTGAAAGAAAATAAGTGTTTACTAATTAGACACTCTGTATGAACGTCGAAACTCATTGTGGCTTTTTATTTTGCTGTCGCTGTTACGACTACAGTTCTAGTCTGCACTTATGACACCTTATTTTTAAGGAGCTTATCTCGATATAAATACGAAATCGCTCACATAGCCTTAAAACGCCCAGTGCCATCGACCCAGCTTTCTGCACATGGAGCGTTGACCCTGATACACGATAGTACAATTAGAGTACTGGCTGAATAATAGCAGTGTCGCTTGGACTGGCTATAAGAATTTCTTAGATAATCGGCGTCAGCTGTGAATATTGCATTCAATTCCCCACAAATTTCAGTCCTCTGTATGTTGAAGTGAGTTCATGTACCGGTGGATATAGGGTAATAGTAAAGAGTGACGTTGATATAGAACATGCATGGAAGCGCTAAAGAAACTGATATAGGCATGCGTATTCAAATACAGAGGTATGTAAAATGGCAGAAACGGCTCTGCGGTCGGCAACGCCTATGTACGACAACAAGCATCTGGTGCAGTTGTTAGATCGGTTACTGATGCTACAATGGCAGGTAATCGAGATTTAAGTGAGTTTGAACGTGGTGTTGTAGTCGCCGCACGTGCGATGAAGTGGGGATTTTACCGTACGACCATTTCACGAGAGTAACGTAAATATCAGGAATATGGTAAAATATCAAATCTCCGACATCTCCGCGGCCGAAAAACGATCCTGTTAAAACGAGATCAACGACTACTGAAGAGAATCGCTCAGCGTGACAGAAGGGCAACCTTTTCGAAAATTACTGCAGATTTCAATGCTGGGTCATCAAAAAGTGTGAGCGTGCGAACCGTTCAACAATACATCATCGATATGGGCTTTCAGAGCCGAAGGTCCATTCGTGTACCCTTGATGACTGCACGACAGAAAGCTTTACGTCTGGCTTGCGCCAGTCAACACCGACGTTGGACTGTTGATGACTGGAAACATGTCGGACGAGTCGGACGAGTCTCGTTTTAAAGTGTTTCGAGCGGATGGACGTGTTCGAGTATGGAGACAACCTCATGAAACCATGGACACTGCATGTCAGCAAGGTACTTTCCAAGCTGGTGGAGGATCTGTAATGGTGTGAGGCGTGTGCAGTTGGAGCGATATGGGACCCCTGATACGTCTTGCAACGACTCTGACAGGTAACACGTACTTAAGCATCCTGTCTGATCACCTGCATCCATTCATGTCCATTGTGCATTCCGACGGGCGTGGGCAATTCCAGCAGTTTGGTTGGTAGCCCTGCACCAGGTGAGACGCGTGAGTTTTGTGTTGCCGTGCAGATAAGTGATTTAGACTATAATAAAACTCAGTTTAGTTCAGGAAACTAGTTTAATACGTGTATTAGTGTGTTTTACAAGCTTGCTATTAGAGTTTTCACTTCTCTTTGCGTATTATTCCAGAAAACGAGAAAGGAACATAAAGTAGGGTTACGATCGCATTCTTGCATACATTTTAGAGCAGTAAAACTTATAGAATCTCATTCAGTTGTTATGTTCAGTTCCAGCAAGTTAAGAAAAGCGTACCCCTTTGTTGTTTAACTCTTATTTTGCGAAACACAGCGTAAATTTTAAGTTACGGTATCTGGAAACTTGGACACGCCGTAGTAGCATTGGCACTAAAGTAAGTTTGTTTACATACGATTGAGAGTAGACCTAATCTTTCGTAAACGTGTTTTCTTGTTTTTCGGTAATTTAATTTGACTTATTCTCGCTAAAGTAAGATTTTTACCATGAGTGAAAAGCGCCTGACGTGCCGTGGAATTGTTAGCTCCGGGGTTTGGTGTGATGGCTGCAGTAGTTTTTTTCCCATTGGGGTGACTGTAGCGGTGTGGGAAATGGGGAAGTGGATCAGATTCATCAGTGGTTCTATAGGATATGCAAGATATAGGAAAATAGTGGAACAGGAGGGGAAAATTGCTGCCCTTCAAGCACAGTTAGAGCAGGCTAGGGAAGATCTGAGCAGGTTAGGGAGGGATAAGGGTAAAGAGAGGTGGGAAGTGGCAACAGGTAACTGAAGGGACACACCTAGAACTTTGTCAG
Source organism: Schistocerca serialis cubense (assembly GCF_023864345.2). Taxonomy (NCBI): domain Eukaryota; kingdom Metazoa; phylum Arthropoda; class Insecta; order Orthoptera; family Acrididae; genus Schistocerca; species Schistocerca serialis. The sequence goes on along the minus strand of NC_064640.1, from coordinate 987,083,768 downwards.
ACAGCTTTGTGGTGATTGTGAAGAATAAGTTTGACCTGTTGCTTCAATCAGAAACTGATGAGCCTCAGACAGAGGTAGGTGTAGAGAGGGCACAACGAACTTTCAGTAGGAAATTGAATAAGAATGTAGGGAAGTCAGCAAAGAGAAAGAAAGTTTTGTTGTTAGGTAGTTCACATGCCAGAGGTGCAGGCCAACTTTTGCAGGACCAGTTAGGATCAGAATACCAGGTCACAAATTTTTTTAAACCTAGTGCTGGTCTGGGTCAGGTGACAGAGGATTTAGGTTCACTCTGTAAAGAATTTACCAAGGAAGACATCGTGGTTATTGTGTGTGGGCTGGGCAATAGTACTGACAGAGATCCTGGGTACGATACAGAGCGGGACCTGGCGAAGATTGCATCAGCAACGAGACATACCATTGTTGAGTTTGTCTGTTCTGAGACGCCATGACCGACCTCATTTAAACTCTTCTGTCGGGAGAGTTACTTGGAGTTGGAATGGCTACTTGGGTTGGGTGCGGGCTTCACATATTGGTTTGGTTCCTGTTAATTCTCTCAATAGGTGGTATTATACTAGACATGGCCTACACCTCAACAGGAAAGGGAAGGGTAAACTGGCTAGGCTAATAGCAGGAAATGTAAGGGGGGAGGTCCTGACATGAGTGGTAATATACCAGTGGTCATAGGTGTTGGAGCAGCACCTTTTTTAGGATAGGTAGGACAGAACGACGTCAAGTTCTGAGACAAGTAAGATTGAAGCAAACCTTCAGTTTGAGAAAGAAATCAAACAGCATAATCCTGGCACATTGGATCAGCGAACACAGCTGTTAGTTAAAAATTTACAGCAATCAGCAGAAATTTTATTTCCATCTGATTTCATCTCGGTAAACGTGAAATGCCAACTATCTTCAGTGCATCAGAATATTCGAGGGCTTAGAAGTAAAATTCAAATGGCTCTGAGCACTATGGGACTTATCATCTATGGTCAGCAGTCCCCTAGAACTACGTAAACCTAACTAACCTAAGGACATCACACACATCCATGTCCGAGGCAGGATTCGAACCTGCGACCGTAGCAGTCACGCGGTTCCGGACTGAGCGCCTAGAACCGCTAGACCACCGCGGCCGGCGAAGTAAAATTAATTAACTACTTATGTGCATTGACGAATTAGAGTCATCGAACTCAGTTGATATAATCTGCCTCTCTGAACATCATGTTAAACCATACAGAATTTAAATTAGCCTCTTACTTCTGTAGACAACATATGGAGAAAGGAGGAGTTGCCACATTTGTTAAAAACAGTTTTAAATTTTAGACTACTGACATTAATAAATTTTGCTTAGAGCAGCACTTAGAAGCATGTGCAACAGAGATAGAATTTCATAATAGGTCCTTTATAATAGTAGCCATATGCAGAGCACCTTCATGGAATTTCAACCTGTTTATAAACGGTCTTGAAAATTTATTATCTCATCTAAAATTAAAAAACAAAGAACTAGTAGTTGCTGGTGATTTTAATATAGATAAACCTGAAAAACATTGTCAGTGAACAGTTACTGAAATCATTTACATTGTCATTCAATTTAATTTCTACTGTAAATTTCCCAACTAGGGTATACAAATGTTCTAAGACTGCCATTGATAATATCTTTATAGACAATTCTAGGCAACTAAGCCACATTACAAAACCAGTAGTAAATGGGCTACCTGACCATGACATGCAACACCTAACATCAAATTTTGAAAATTGTCAGGGTAAAACATCTATCAGAACTGAGTACAGAAGGCCAATAAAACAGTCAAAAACTGAGAAATTATGGAGATTGCTCAAAGAAATTAATTGGATGGATGTTTACAGCATCCAAGACACAAATGGAAAATACAAAACATTCATTAATAAAGTTAGGACCTTATTTGAAAATTGTTTTCCCTTGAAGGTAATTCAAATTAAACAGAAGTCTAATAAGAAACCATGGATCACACAAGGGATAAAGATATCATGTGAGACAAGAAGGAAACTCTATCTGATATGAAGGGACACCTTTTAGACTAGCATTAGAGCTCATTATAAAAATTACTGCAAAATATTGAAGAAGGTTATCCAGAAATCTAGACACCTGCATTATGAGAAGAAGATAAATACATCCAGGTATAAAATAAAAACAATATGGGATATAGTTAAGTCAGAGACAGGTAGAACCATAAATGAGGAGGAACAAATAGATCTAAAAATAAATGAAACCCTGGTAACAAACACATGTTGTGTTGCATTCCATTTAAACAAGTATTTTGTCTCTGTTACTGATAGCATAGGCTTGTCAGATTCAGTAAATAATGCAATGGAATATCTGAGACCAGTGCACACAAGCAATCTCAGTAAAATGGAATTGACACTTACTTCACCCAAAGAAATAGAATCCATGATAAAGTCCTTGACATCAAAGCATTCTAGTGATTATGGTAACATATCAACAAAGTTAATAAAAGATTGTTCATGTGAGCTTAGTCATATCTTAAGTTATTTGTGTAATCAATCACTTATCACAGGAACATTCCCAGACTGGCTTAAATATGCTGAAGTTCTACCCCTCCACAAGAAAGGGGACAAAGAAATGCCATCAAATTACCGACCAATCTCACTTTTGCCAGCTTTTTCAAAAATCTTTGAAAAGGTTATGTTCAAGCGTCTACTTAAGCACCTTAGTGAAAATAACATACTGTCAGAGTCACAGTTTGGGTTTCTTAAGGGTTCTGATATTGAGAAGGCTATTTACACTTACAGTGAAAATTTCCTTAATTCATTAGACAACAAATTAGAGGCAACTGGTATATTCTGCGACCTGTCAAAGGCTTTTGGCTGTGTGAATCACAGCATTCTATTAAATAAATTAAAATATTATGGCATCACTGGTAGTGCTGCAAAGTGGTTTCAGTCATATCTTACTAATAGAAAACAGAGGGTGTCATTACCCTAACACTTCAGCAGTAGGCAATCAGACATCATGTGACTGGGGAGAAATTACATGTGGCGTTCCCCAAGGTTCCATACTAGGTCCACTACTTTTTCTTGTGTATATTAATGACCTGTCATCTGTTACATTAGCAGATGCCAAGTTTGTCTTATTTGCAGATGATACAAACATTGCAATAAAAAGTAAATCAAATATAAATTTAGAAAGGGCAGCTAATCAAATTTTTACTTACATTAAGAAGTGGTTCATAGCCAAATCACTGTCACTAAACTTTGAAAAGACCCACTATATGCAGTTCAGAACTTCCAAGAGATTCCCGTCTAGTGTGTGTATAAAACATGATGACATGGAAATAGGAGAAGTTGAGAGTGTAAAATTCTTGGGATTACAAACTTGATAATAAATTCAGTTGGAAGCAACATACTAAAGAACTGCCAAAGCGCCTAAACAAGTCTGTGTTTGCAATACGAATAATGTCAGACATAGGAGATAAAAATATAAACAAACTGGCATATTTTGCTTATTTTTCACTCCATTATGTCGTATGGTATCATATTTTGGGGTAACTCCACAAACCAAGAAAAACTTATCAGAGTACACAAGCGTTTAATAAGACTAATGTGTAGTGTAAATCCAAGAACATCATATCGAACCCTATTCAAAGAATTGGGCATTCTAACCACAGCTTCTCATTATATTTATTCCTTAATCAAGTTTGTTGTAAATAATACATCTCTTTTTCCAACTAACTGCTTAGTACACAGTATCAATACTAGGAAAAGGAACAATATACATAAAGATTTAAAATCACTTACTCTTGCCCAGAAGGAGTCCAGTATTCAGGAACGTATATTTTCAAAGCTTTACCAGCAACCATTAAGAGTTTAGTTTCAGACAAGGCACAATTTAAACATAATTTTAAAGAATTTTTGGTGGCCAACTCCTTCTATTCCATCCATGAATTTCTCAACAAGTGCAGTAGACTATTTTAATGAAAATTTATTATACTTAAATTTTTGACAATACTTGGTTGTAACAGCCAAGTAACTACCTACTGTGTGAATAATGGATGGCCGGCCGGAGTGGCCGTGCGGTTCTGGGCGCTACAGTATGGAGCCGAGCGACCGCTACGGTCGCAGGTTCGAATCCTGCCTTGGGCATGGATGTGTGTGATGTCCTTAGGTTAGTTAGGTTTAATTAGTTCTAAGTTCTAGGCGACTGATGACCTCAGAAGTTAAGTCGCATAGTGCTCAGAGCCATTTGAACCAATAATGGATGTATGGAAAGCAGATGTAAGTCTTAAGTCTGTAAACAGTGGAAGTTTAATTTTAAGTCTTGTACATAATTTGACTGTTCTTAACTGAGGATCATTGAAATGAATAATTTACTTTAATTTTTGACAATACTTGGTTGTAGTAGCCAAGTAACTAGCTACTGTGTGAATGATGGATTTAATGAAAGCAAATGTAACTATTAAACCTGCAAATATTATAAGTTTAATTTTATTTAATGTACATAATTTTACTGTTTATTGACTGAGGATCATTAAAATTAATGAAACTCAAGTTTTTGTAATTACATTTTTGTAATGTGTTTATCTGACATGTTCCACACCCAGGAAGATCCCCTCTTTTGTGGGTCTATGGAATGAGTAATTAATGTAATCTAATCTAATCTAAGAACAATGCGACACTCCACGCGTCCAGAATTGGTACAGAGTGGCTCCAAGAACATTCTTCTGAGTTTAAACAGTTCCGCTGGCCACCAAACTCTCCAGACATGGACGTTATTGAGCATATCTGGGCTGCCTTGCAGCGTGCTGTTCAGAAGAGATCTCCACGCCCTCATTCTCTTACGGATTTATGGACAGCCCTGCAGGATTCATGGTGTCAGTTCCCTCCATAACTACTTCAGACATTAGTCGAGTCCATGCCACGTCATATTGCGGCACTTCTGCGTGCTCGCCGGGGCCCTACACGATATTAGGCAGGTGTACCAGTTTCTTTGGCTCTTCAGTGTGTTTGACCGACTTCTAGATTTTGGCGAGTTAAGTAGAATGGTCATTTACAGGGACATTGGATTAGGAACTCGGTAAAAAATATGTCTTCTTAAATTTAATACCAAATCAAGTTTTTATTATAGTTTGTTTCATATCCTCAGTATTGAACATTACTTTAAAATCTAAGTTAAGAAAAGATGGCTTGTATAGTTTCTATACATTCTATATAAATTATACCCTCATTATAATTAAATCCATATTAAAGAGTGGTCTATGAGAACTGTACAGGATTACCTTTGGCTAATAACTTTGCAATAGCGTTTTTAGGCAGGTGGAAATATAATAGCTGCGTGTATTAAGTAATGTTATAGCCCCCCCCCCCCCCTCCCAGTTGATGTGCAATGTGTGACATTTATTTAGGTTGAGGGTCAACTGCCAGTCCCTACACCAGCCATAGATCCTCTGCAGGTCTTCCTACATTTTGCTGCAGTCCTCTGACGTTGTAATCTTTTATGGATAACAGCTTCGTCCGCAAAAGTCTTACGAAGTTTTCAACGTTATCAAGTAGATAACAGTTGCAGAACATGAAGGAAATGTTCCCTCTTTCCGTTATTTGCAGGCACAATTATGAGATATTCCTCATAAGTAATCAATTTCGGTTTAGGTATGCCATTTTGATGTCATGGTCAGAGGTGGCAGTTTGTGTATTCAATGGTGCATGTCGGTAACCAAGTCCGTAAACGGTGATTATGCACTGAAGAGCCAAAGAGACTGGTACGTCTGCCTAATATCGTGTAGGGCCCCCACGAGCACGTAGAAGTGCCGCAACATGGCGTGACAGGACTCGACTAATGTCTGAAGTAGTGCTGGAGGGAATTGACACCATGAATAGCACAAGAGGTGGAGATCTCTTCTGAACAGCACCTTGCAAGACATCCCAGATATGCTCAATAATGTTCATGTCTGGGGAGTTTGGTGGCCAGCGGAAGTGTTTAAACTCAGAAGAGTGTTACTGGATCCATTCCGCAGCAATCCTGGAGGTGTGGGTTGTCGCATTGCCCTGCTAGAACTGCCCAAGTCCGTCGGAATGAACAATGGACGTAATGGATGCGGGTGAGCAGACAAGGTGCTTACGTACGTGTCACCAGTCAGACTCGTATCTAGACGTATCGGGGGTCCCATATCACTCCAACTCCACAAGCCCCACGCCGTTACGGAGCCTCCACCAGCTTGAACAGTTCCTTTTTGGCATGCAGGGTCCATGGATTCATAAGGTTGTCTCCATAGGCGTACTGCGGAGATGCTGTATCCCATCGTTCTTGCGCCGACTATAACTCACTTAAATCTTAATAACCCGCCATTGTGTCAGCAGTAACCCCGACAGATACATGTCTTTTATAGGTGTTGCCAACCGCAGAGCTGTATTCCGCCTGTTTACATACGTCTGTATTTGTATGCGCATGCCTATACCAGTTTCTTTAGCGCTGTAGTGTATCTTACGTACAAACAGCGTTTGTTACAATTAATAGCAAAACCTGACGTGAATGTAAGTATAACAGTAAAAGCAAAATCGTTCCACTAAACATGGGTCTGTAAGCAAGCCGTATGTGAGACGACTGCGAATGCGTGTTTAAGAGCCACCACAACCGCCAAACTGCTTCGAACATGGCCGACAGACATATGATCAGGCACACGTCAAGTGATGTGCCGACACACTAAGAAGCGAGATATCGTGCAGCAGTCTGCTGCTGCGGACGAGTCGGCAAACACCACATTGTCATAATCAACAACCGTACTACACATTCTGCGGATGTAGGTTAGTGATATGAATGTGAATGATTGATGGCTGATGAACAGTAGTTATATTGAGTCAAGACTTAAAACAATTTTGATAGAAATTGTGTGAGCTATCGTTTTGAACCACTGGTGTTGTCTGTTTTAATATAATGGCATCCGTCCACCCTTGAGGGATGATGGTGTAGCATGCTTGGTTCAGAGTCTGCAGCGTCTGCTGTGGCTAAAAAGTCCCTCTCGAGAGTGGCAGTCCCTACTGCAGTTTGGAGATGTGAAATTTCGGGGACTTCGAACAGAGGCCGCTCTGTCTCTTCGCTTTGTCCTCTTCCTGATTTGTTCCTGTGTGCGTTCGTCCTCTGAGAGCTTGACGCCGTTGCGCACAGTTACTCGCCACTTGACACGGTCGTCTGCAATGCTTTCCCAGCCACTTGGATTGATTCTGATCTTGGTCAGGTCTCTCTTGCAGACATCCTTGAAACGAAGATGCGGTCGTCCCACTGGCCTCACATCTTCCTGAAGTTCTCCGTACAGCAGTTGTTTCGGTATCCGTTCAGGATCCATGCGCCTGACATGTCCCAACCATCTTAGACGTCGATGACTTAGGAGTGCAAAGATGCTGGTTGTGCTTGCACACGATGAAAGACTTCAGTGTTGGGTACTCTATCTCTCCAAGAGATCTGGAGGATCTTCCGGAGACAGCGGAGATGGAAGCTGTTGAGTCGAGATTCATGCCTAGAAAGAGTTGTCCATGTCTCACAGCTATAGAGAAGGGTGCTTATAACACAAGCGTTGTAGACTTTTAATTTAGTTTTTGTGGTAAGCAATCCGTTGTTCCATACTCTGTTTTTCAATCTAGCCATGACAGATGATGCCTTTGCGATTCTGTTAGTAAGTTCAGTGTCCATGGACAAGTTGCTACATATTGTGGATCCCAAGTAGGTAAAGTCATCAACTATCTGGAGAGGATTGCCATCAATGCTGATGGATGGAAGGTTGGTAGCGCTCTGCGCCATGAACTTAGTCTTTTGAAGGCTAATGAGTAGACCAAACTTTTCACAGGCATTTGATAATTTGTTGATTATATACTGCAGCTCATCTTCTGTGTTCGCTACTAGAGCTGCATCGTCCGCATATAACAACTCACGGATAACAACTGTATTTACCTTAGTCTTGGCCTTGAGGCGAGCAATGTTGAAAAGATTTCCAACAGACCTCGTATGTAGATACACTCCCTCCTCACAGTCTTCAAAGGCAAATCTGAGCAGAAGGGAAAAGAAAATCCCAAATAATGTAGGAGCTAACACACACCCCTGTTTCACACCGCTATTAACAGGGAATGCTTCTGATGTTTTACCGTTGAAGCAGATTGTTGCTTGTGTTTTCTCATGGAAAGAGACAATTATCTGTAGTAGTTTAGGTGGGCATCCAATCTTCTGAAACTGTTTGAAAAGCCCACTTCTGCTCACTACATCAAACGCATTAACAAGGTCAATGAAATCAATATAAAGTGGCCTCTGCTGCTCACATTTCTCTTGTAGCTGTATTAAGGAGAAGATTATATCTACGGTTGATCGGCCGGGCCTGAAGCCACACAGAGATTCTGGGTAGATTCTGGAAGCTAAGATCTGTAATCGCATTAGGATGACTCTTGCATGAGCTTTCCCGGCTACACTTAGTAATGAAATGCCTCGGTAATTGTTACAGTCACTTCTGTTCCCTTTCTGTTTATATAGAGTAACTATCCTCGAATTCCGCATACTCATCGGGATATAACCTTCTTCCCAGCTGGTTGTGATAAGTGAATATAAATGTTTGAGAAGAACAGACTTGTTATACTTAATAACCTCTGCAGGGATCCCATCTTCATCTGGGGCCTTTCCGTTAGCAAGAGACTCTATTTCTCTACTAATTTCTTCCATAGTAGGCATTGCATCTAGTTCTTCCATAACTGGCATTTGTTTGATGGCGTCACATGCATCCTTGCTAACTTCATTCTCGGCTGCATACAACTCGAGGTAGTGTTCAACCCAGCGTTCCATTTGTTTGCCTTCATCAGTCTTGGACTTCAGAGGAGCTGTTTTTCTGACAGTTGGTCCAATTGCTTTCTTAATACCATCGTACATTGCCTTAGCATTCCCAGAGTCGGCCGCTTTCTGTATACCTGCACATAAATTCAGCCAGTAGTTATTTGCGCATCTCCTGGATGTTTGCTGTTCCCTGTTCTTTGCTTTTCGTAGGTCATCTCGAGCTCTTTCATTTGGGTTTCTTTTGTAAGCAAGCAGGGCTTTCCGTTTAGCTTCAGTGACTGGTTCCATTTCTTCCAAATTTTGCTCGTACCAGTCCTTATTTCTTTTTCCTTTTATTCCATAGGCCAATACGGCTGTTTTAATAACGCTACATAATTTAACATAATCGACAGTCATACTACTTCCATTGTGGATGTAGCTTAATAATACAGATTATGCCATGATTATATCAATTTATTACAGAATAACCATTTGACATAATAATTTACATTTGATGCCGTTACATAGGTTAGTGTTACTTGCTTTTTGAAAACCACTTACGTTAGTAAACGTCAACGTATGCTCACTTGGTAGTTTGGAGAATGTCGAGGCGGTATTCCAGTTCCCGCCAAGTGTTTCGTAACATGTGTTCTGTCACAGTACCCACAGCAGCTTGTATCCTAGCCTTCAGTTCGTCGACGTCAGCAACTGGTGTGACGTAGACTCTGTCTTCGATATAGCCCCAGAAAAAATAGTCAAGGTGTGTAATGTCTGGAGAGCGGGGTGGCCAGGTTGTTGGACCGTTCCTTCCAGTCCATCGATCCGGAAATGTTTCATCCAGGAAATCAAGCACTATCAAAGCCCAATTGGGGGGGAGGGCGGGGGGTGCCCCACCTTGCTTATACTTGGTTGATATTCTTCTAACTGTGGGGCAATGAACTGTTGCAAAACGTCTAAGTAAATGTTAGCGGCAATGGATTTTTCCGCGAAGAAAAACGGCCCAAAAACATTGTTACGCATGAGGCCGCACCCAACATTGACTTTTTCGCTGTCTCGCTGTAACTGTACAGTACCCCATATACGGACATTATGCGTTTTTGCCATTCCACTCACATGAAAGGTGGATTCATCGGCAAAGCTTATGAGATTTAAGTAATCGTTAGGGCCATCAATCCTGTTGAGAATCTCAGTTGCAAATTCAGTACGTGTCAGCAAATCATTCGGTTGCAAGGCCTGCGCCGCGCGGTTTGAATCGCCATGTCACGAATTGTGCGGCCCCTTCCCGCCGGAGGTTCGAGTCCTCCCTCGGGCATGGGTGTGTGTGTTGTTCTTAGCATAAGTTAGTTTAAGCAGTGTGACATCTGGGGACCGATGACCTCAGCAGTTTGGTCCCCTAGGAATTCACACACATTTGAACATTTTGCAAGGCCTGAACGATGTGCACTTTTTAAGCATGCAACCGAAGCCTTTCATCAAGAATCTTCACCCCTCTTGCTTGAGGTATTTGAAGTTCACGTGATGCTTGACGACTTGATTTAGACGGACTCCGGTGAAACGATTGCCGAACACGATCAACAGTTGCATCAGTGACACGAGGCCGGCCACTACGAGGACGATCTTCAATGCTGCCTGTTTCGTTAAACTTTGCATACCATCGCATTATTGATTTAACGACAGGAGGGCTGCGTCCATAAGAAGCCCGAAATTACGCTGAACACTGATGGGCGATTTCGTTTCGTGAAACCAAAGCACACATTGCACATTCTCCTGCTTCGACGCCATTTCACCAGCTACTAACGTGACCTAACAGACTGCGTCGGCGCTGTGGAGCACTAGCGCCATCTATTGGTCACAACAACTAGTAACACTAACCTATGTAATGGCATCAAATGTAATTTATTATGTCAAACGGTTATTCTGTTATAAATTTTTATAATCAGGGCAAGACTGTGCTCACCTTGTATAACTGATGCTTGACGAAATAATCTAAGAAACTGGTTGATGTTTGTATAAATCATTTTCGGAATTTCTTTTGTTACACAGGTTCTTGCCAATGAATTTGACTTGGCTCAGAAAAATAAGGCATCTCTGCGAATTCCTTGACGGGTATCGACAAATCTGTGCTTGCAAACTAAGTGTTTTGCTTGTTCGAACAGATCTTGTCTTGCTGCCACTGATAAGTCTAAACTTGCTTACTAACTGTTTTTACTTGTTCGAAGACATCGTAACTTGTCCTGGCTTGTCTGCGAGAAAACACACAAGCATTTTGGTCGAGCCATTGAAATATTACCCACTTGGAAATTGCTAAAAATATTGACTCGCTGACTCAGCAGAAAAATAGAGACAGTTTGTAGTACAAGTAAATCACTGACGCTGCTTCTGCTGCTGTCCTCCGTGCATGGGTTGCCGATTTCCCAAAATGTAAGTTTCATATGCACTGCCACTAATGAAATTCGTAATCTGCTTGTCAGCTGTGTGCAGTAATTCAAGAAAACATGGATTATACTGCTTGCATGTTGTAGTATTCGAACAATCTGGGTGAGAGGACAAATGCAATATGGAGCAATAGATAGCGTTGGAGAAGGGAGAAAGACACCTGATCTTGAGTGCAAGATGAAACAATACGAAATCTGGAGCAGCAGTGCTGGTTTATCTGAAGATCTGTAAGCCATAACTAGCACCACTATTCTAGGTAAAAAGGTGGTACTGACAAGTAATGCTTTCCAATTTATGTGAAAACTTTTAAAGTTTTTAAAATAAAAGAAATCTTATTGACATTCTACATCTTTATTCTTCATGTCTACATATTTATTTCTCAACAAAGTCACCCTGGCGACGAACACATTTCTCCTAACGAGAACCCATTTTGTTGATACCGTAACTGCAGAATGTTTGACTTTATTGACGGAGTCACCTCACCTCTGCTTGCACTACTTTATCACTATCAAAATGAAGTCCTCGAAGGTGGACTCTAATTTTTGGAAACAGATGCAAATCAAATGGGGCTATGTTGGGACCATATGGAGTATGATCGATGATAGTGAAATCCAGGTGCCAGATTGCTGCGAATGTAGCAGTGCTCATGTGTGGTCTGGCCGAAAAAGAGGGTGCTCCATGTGTTGACGAACTCTTCGAATTCGTGCTTTGTTTTCTGAGCGTCTTGCAGTACCTTGCTTTCAGGCATGAATTCCACATGCATCACACGTTCAAATCGCAGAACACTATCAGCATGACTTTGCCTGCTAATGCATGGTTTTTGACGTTTTTGGCAACAGTTATTCTTTGTGGATGCTCTCTTGTTTCCTTCATTATGAGTACAAATAACACAAGGTCGCACGTTACTGATGTCGATACAATCATCACCACACACAGGTTTCATTCGTCTATGGATTTCAGTTTGAGGCACATTTACTGCAGTTCGAAACTCGGTTACCACGTATCGACATAGTTGCGTCACACACGGCCATGTAGGACGCAACAATTCGTAGCCTTCAAGCAGTAGAGGGTTGCAACTTGCGCCAGCGAAATGGGAAAATCGACTAAGCTATATGGGTGACATGTAAGATCTCAAACGATACTGAGAACAGAATAAAAAATTCTGAGGTATAACCTTTCTGCACGCCCTTATATTAATAATGGGGAACTTGACTCTCACAACGGTGGCACTGAGTGCATGATTTATCATATTACTAAATAACATGGACACAACTGATCTGCGTGTGTGCCTGTCATTAGTACTATTAATAGTGTCACCATCAATACTGTTAATTCTGTATTTACTGATAAGCCAAAACATTATGACCACTGCCCATCGCGGCGATGGATGCTACCTGGTGACGTTGTGTGCACGTGACGCGGTAACAAAAGCATGTAAGCGGGATAGACACGGACCGGGATCACCCTAGCGAAGATAAGGGCTGCAACTGGGGAAATACGTTGGATAAGGGACTTTGTCAATGAGCAGATTATTACTTCGCAGAGCCTTTGAACAAGTATCTCGAAAACGGCGAAGCTGGTCGAATGTTCACGTGCTACTATCGTGAGCATCTACGGAAAGAGGTAGGACAGTGAAACTACCACTAGCTACCACTAGGCGCTACGTGGTTGGACGTCCACGACTCTTAACAGAACGTGGAGTTTGGAGGCTTGTCTGCTTTGTAAAGTAGGATAGATGGTGACCTGCGGCATCTCTGCCGAAAGAGCACAATGTTACTGCACAACAGGTGTTTCGGAGCACACCGTTCATCGTATATTGTGGAACATGGAGCTCCACAGCAAACCGTCCCTGCATGTTCACATGTTGACCCAACGACATCGTCAGTTATGATAGCCGTGGGCACGGGACCATCGGGATTCGACCATCGACCAATGTAAAATCGTCGGCTCTTCGAGTGAATCACATTTTTGCTACACCAGGTCGATAGTCGTTCCCACAAATGCAGTCATCGACGTGAAGGGCGGCTCGAAACGTGCAGCGCTCCAAGGGCGCAAGATGGTGACAGAAGTCTTATGCTATGGAAGACATTCTCCTGCGCTTGCATGGGACCTGTGTTAGTAACTGAAGACATGCTGACAGCTCCTGACCACCTACATCCCTGCATTCTTTTCCCGACGGAGATATCATTTTTCAGCAGTATAATTTGTTTGAGGAGCATTGTAGTGAACTCACATCGATGTCTTGCCGACCAAATTCGCCTGATGTGAAGCCTATGGAACACATCTCGCGCGCCAGCACCGCGTACGCCGATCACCGGCCCGTTATTCACGCTAATTACCTGACCTGTTCGTAGACATCTAATGCTACATACGTCCACTAATCTACCAACAAACTGTCGAATCCCTGATACGCAGAATCAGTGATGTATTTCATTCCAAAGATGGACAAACAAACTGTTGACAGTTGGTCGTAAGATTTTGACACGTCAGAGTATTATATGGATATAAAATGTCAGTTCCTATACAAAAGATATTACGTAGTAGAACAATTGAAGAAATTAATGGTCGCTCTCTAAAGTATGACTGCTATGGTCTTGTGTTTAATTCAAAAGAGAGTTTAGTTTTCACTTACAAGGTTATTGGTTTTGGTTATGATTATGATCTAAACAGCTTTTCAGAAGTAGGTGTGAAAATAATACAGTCGTTCTAGAAAGGGTGTTTTACGAAATCTGAACACTTTTGTTGTCTTCGAAGTGTACCATAAATATGAAAATATTTATTACTCTGAACTGTTTCTGACTCAATACAACAAATTGGCTGATAGTTACATTACTCCCCTGTGGGTTTGGGGGTTATAATAAGCCTGAGGTATTCCTGCCTGTCGTAAGAGCCAACTAAAAGGAGTCACACTTTTCGGCCCTATAAGTGCAGGTCCCATTCTATGGTTTCACCTGTCACTTTCCAAATTCTACAGAAGTGCGGGCCATATGGGGCAGGACGCCTTACGTGGTGCACTAGTTATCCATAATGCCCTTAGATTCAATCTCCTGAATCTCTTGTCATCATGGCTTTGCATCTCCACCTGCAATTCAACTATTTGGGCCAGGACAGTTTCCAGAGTATGTCATCTTCTTCCATTGTCTCCTGTCCTCTTTCGCCCCCATGACAATATTAGATTTCTCTGCGCCCAGCACGGTAGCCAGTGTGTTGTGGTGGGGCCATCATGTACCCATTTGGTGGTAGCCCCCTGACAGCATAGGGATCGCACTTCTGATGCCTGAGCTGTAAACTCCCCACATATGCCAAGGAATAGATGACTGTCTTCCTGGGGCATCAGGACTCGCGGCAACGGATGGTTCCAGGTGGCCTTTGCCGTGGCTGGGTGGCGCCCGTGGGGAGAGCCCCTGATCGGAGTGGGTGGCATTAAGGCAGATGACCCGCAATGAAGCAGACTAATTCATTTCTTGCTGGTGACCGTATGGCGCCAGCAGTCCCTAAGAAGGGCAAGATCGCGTACAATGCCGACAGGTATGAACCTAAGTCGTTTTCTTCCCTTGCTACACCATGGGAGGAATGTAGGGCTACAGATAAGAAAGCCATATTCGTCTCGGTATTTAGTCTGTAGTGGAATGGATGGGGACTCCTTTCTACCTACAAAGCCTCAGTTTTTTGTTGAACATCTTAAGGATAAGTTCGGGAAAGTCACAGCGCTGTCCAAGATGAGAAATGGTGCAGTCTTGATTTAGACATCATCCCCAGCCCAATCCTGGGGTCTACTCGCCTGTGACCAGTTGGGTGATATTCCTGTTTCTGTCACTCCCCAAAAAAGCCTCAACATGGTCCAGCGATTATTTTCCATCACGACCTCCTCTTGCACCTGTCAGGGGATAGGCCAAAGACAGACTCGCAAGCAATGCGCCGCCAACGCCCTCTCAACCTCTAGTATTTATATCACCGCCGTCAGTAACAGGTTCATTCAGCCGAGTCAGTTGCAGTCACAGTCAGCTCAGTTACTATTTTAGTTGGCTTCTGTCAGTTCACATCACCAGCTAAGAGAGTGCAGTGCTCATAGTGGGACTTGTACTTCACCAGTAGTGAGGTTAGCATGGACTGTTATGGAAGAGCTTCACAACAACTTGCTTAAAGATAAGTAGCTTCTTGTTCTTATGAATAAAGAACTCTGTTAATACATATGGGTAGTTGTGTTCTAAAAAGTGGATACTGGCCATCAAACAACATCCTCTCTTTGCTTTTGATGGTGCAAGACTCGATAGTGGCAATGAGACGACACAAAAGTTTATCCATGAAATGCAGGTCAGTGTCATTTCGCTTTTATTACCGCATATTAAGGCAGATACAGCTGATAAAATTTAGCTGTTCTAGATGTTTCTCATATTTACTCAAATTGTAACAACCTGCTGTTTGCAATAGATGATATTGTAAAAAGTGTTGAAGATGAATAAGAAAGTGCGTTAAATTAATGTTTCCTCTGTCTGAAAGCACAAGAAGATAAACGATTTGTGTTGCAACGCGAAGTTAAATGTGATTTTAGTGCACATGTAAATTTTTTTAAAAAAACGTGATTTTAACTGAATTATCGAAAACATAAAAGAATTAATACATATCTACCGAGATCAGATACTTCCGAACACAGTGGGCCACATTCTGATTGGATGTTTCGTTTTAATAGCCCCAGTGAAATATTATACTGTGCCTGGCTGCTTCATTTTAAAGAATGCTAAAGAACTTTAAATTTCTTGTCTCTGAAATATACTTTTTATTTTTCCGCCACCACCAGTTTTCTTGCTTTTTTTAAAAAAATCCGACCTTCGTCGTCTTAGATTTTTAAATTTTCCCGTATGCTGGACCATACGTACTCGTAATTTTATTTTCAATATATTCTTTCTGAATATGTGTTTAACGTGTCTGCCATATTTTATATTCTGACACATTTCAACATGACTTCCTAGTTTCCCGGCTTCTGCTGTTTCCAGTAGATCTATTTTTCCCTTAATGTTTTTTCTTAATTAACTTACCGTACATACCGACGGCTAAAAATCGCAACACCATAAAGTAATTAATGTATAATAATGAACTTTCTGGAATACATTTGCCTAGGTACCATATTTAAGTGATTTACATTACAAAATGACAGGTTAATGTAAGCGCGAGATAAACGATTGCAAATGTGAAATTCTGGTACATTGATAATCCGTGTAACCCCCAGAATGTTGAATGCAAGCTGTTGTACAGGTGCCCAATGTCAGTTTGTGGTATGGAGTCCCATTTATGTTGCACTTGGTCGGTCAATAGTGTTTGTGGATGACTCTGGAGTTGTCCTGTATGCGCTCGATTGGAGACAGATCTGGTCATCGAGTAGGACTAGGCAACATGCGGCACTCTGTAGAGCATGTTGGGTTACAACAGCGGTATATGGGCTAGCGTTATCCTGTTGGCAAACACTCCCTAGAATGCTGTTCATGAATGACAGTGCAACAGGTCGAATCAGCAGACTGACGTACAAATTTGCAGTCATATTACGTAGATAACCACAAGACAGCTCCTGCTGTCACACGAACTCTAGGTGTAGGTCCAGTGGGTGGAACGCATGCTACAGGACGTTTGTATCTGAGCTGTCCTCGAAGTAACCGATTTGTTACACCTCGTTGTGTCCCTGTGGTGCCAACTGCTGCTCAGATTGCTGCTGTAGATGCACTTCGATGCGCCAAAGCCATATGTCGAACACGATGATCCTCTTTCTCAGTAGTGCAACGTAGCCGTCCGGAATCCAGTCTTCTTGCTACCGTACATTCTCAGGATCACCACTGCCAGCAGTCATTAACAGTGGCTGTATACCTGCCAAGTCTTTCTGTAACATTGCGGAAAGAACATCCAGCTTCTCGTAGCCCTGTTACAACCTCGTTCAAACTCAGTATGGTGTTAATAATGGAGTCACTGTCGCCTTAAAGGCATCCTTGACTAACACAACTCACTACGTCCAGTCTCAAGGATAACTAACGCTCACTTCTATTACAGCGGGTATTTAAAGCAAACCTGATTTGCACTCTCTTAGTGGCGTTACTAGCGCCACTCTTATGTGACTGGCGCCAAATCTGAATAGACATCATCTTTCAGATGTAGAAGCACAAGACTCCTTGGTACTGCGACTTTTTCCCGTCAGTGTAGTGAACTAGTAGACATTCGCTCACATATGAGCATTCCGATTTTACTACTGTACTGCAGTATTTCTAGGTAAGAGCTTCAGAGCTTTATCTAAAAAAAAAAAAAAAAGTATGTATTTCTATCTATCGGTCTGTTTCCTTTTGTATTGTATTGTGCATCGTTTCCTCTACGCCAAATTTCTTCAAAGCATATAATTTGTTATTCTCCTTATGGGACTTGTTTTCATTTAGAATTTTAGTTTATGATCGTTATCAGTCATAAAATTGCTTTTATTTTCTGCATATATCGTTACACCTTACCTGTTTCTGTTCCATAATATCAGTTTGTGCTACTGAATCGGTTTGGTTTCGAAAAAATCAAATAAATGCTAGGCAGTTTATTTCAACACTTATTTTCCAGTCCCAAGCGTGGCTGGTAATACTCTGACGGAGTGAAGTGGGGCAATGATTCTGAAACTGGACCCGTTTTCGGGAGAGGCGGTGTTCAAACATCTATCCCGCCATCCAAATATAGGTGTTTTGCAGTTTCACGAAATCGCTTAAGGCAAATGGCGGGTTGGTTCCTTCGAAAAGGACACAGCCGATTTCGTTCCCCAGCCTGCCCAGTCAGAAGTTGTGCTCCGTATCTAATCACCTCGTCGCTAACGGAACATTATACGACGCTTACCCAGAAAGTAATGTACTGCATTTTTTTCTTCAACAATGCTTTATTGAACATGATGAGAATTACACGCACGAAAGAATGGTGTTTTATCTACACACCCTATTTTTCCACGTAATCTCGAACCCGTTCCATGGCCCTCCTCCAGCGCGAAACAAGGGCATGGATGCCCTGTCGGTAACAATCCTTGTCCTAATGGAGGAGCCAGTACTTCACTGTGTGAATCACTCCTCATAGTCCTCAAAATGTCTTCCACGAATGGCATCCTTTAATGCGTCTGTCCTCGCAAATGACATCATCTGTGCCGGCCGCGGTGGTCTAGCGGTTCTAGGCGCTCAGTCCGGAGCCGCGCGACTGCTACGGTCGCAGGTTCGAATCCTGCCTGGGGCATGGATGTGTGTGATGTCCTTAGGTTAGTTAGGTTTAAGTAGTTCTAAGTTCTAGGGGACTGATGACCATAGATGTTAAGTCCCATAGTGCTCAGAGCCATTTGAACCATTTGACAACATCTGTCCTCTGCAACATGTTAGGTGTGACAGCCGTGGATGGTCTCCCCGACCGCTGCAAATCTTGGAGCTCCGCCGAACCGCCTTCTGATGACCTCACACTCCGTGCCCAGCAACTAACTGTACTTATGTCGACAGCAGATGCTCCACAGACTGCACAAACGTTTGTGAATATTCCCCACAGTTTTTTTCTCTGCTGTGAGAAATTCAATGACGGCACGTTGCTTGTAACGTACATCACCTACAGACGCCATTTTACAACTGTCCTGCAGCTATGCTATCTGTCGGAAGTGACGGAAACTTGGCGCGCTCACTCAGGAGACTTCAAATAACGTAACGCTTCGTGTTTGTAACATTGTTTTCCACTGAGAAAAAAAATGCGGTGCATTACTTTCTGGGCAACCTTCGTACACTCTGATCTTCCTTCGGTGAAAGATCCATAGCTCTTTCAATTTTTCGTTTGAATCATTACCGTTTTCCCCAAGAAACTGTCGAAGAGAAGAACATATCGATTACCACGTTTTTTTTTTAACACTAGTATTCTACACGGTTTATATTTATGTCTGTTTAAATCTACATGCATACTCCGCAAGTCAGATTATGGTGTGTGGCGGAGGGTACCTCGTGTAGCACTGTCACTGACCCACTTTCCTGTTCCAGTCGGGAATGGTCCACGGAAGAACGATTACTGGCAAATCTCCACGTCAGCTCGAATCTCTCTTATTTTACCATCATGGTCTTTTCGCGGGACATACATTGGTTGACTCTTCTAGAAACGTATGCTAAAAAGTAAACCACACAACACATTCAGCTTTTAACATGCCCATGCTTGCATGTTAGCCAGGCAAGCAAGCTGCACCACGATACCTGCAGAACGGACAGGCTCCTTTACTCCAAGCTGTGCCCAACCCAAGCAGGCTTAGGAGTCTTGCTTGCCTGCCCGTCTTCCCGCTGTTCAGTTATTCTGTCTTTCACTGTAGTGTTGCGAGTAGGGTTCGGAAGTTGATGAAAAGTCTTTTTTTCCTCGAGTATGGAAATACGAGGCTCAATGAAATATGTATACTCATTTCGGGTCATTGTAGGCCAGAAATTGGTGGATTTTATTTGTCCTTTTTTCTTATTCGGCATATCTTAGGCTTATTTATTTATTTCGATATGAACGGTTTCCTCTGCAACTTCATCTTCTTTCGACAAGTACTGGCTATTCTCAATTCCAACCATCATCGGGTTACCTGTAAACCATGTTCTCTGTAGTAAGCAGAACCGTCTCTGAAAGTCGACATCCTTCGCACCTAAGAACCTGAAGATGTCTATTACATGGCAACAGCAACTAAAGTAAGGTTTTGTAAATCTAGTTTCCGTAACCTTAGTGTGTTCCAGCCAAATGACTCCAATTATGCCAATTGTAATAACTTTTTCCAAGATGTGTATTGCAGGTTCGCTGAATTCATCCTAAGTGGTAAAAATACTCCATTCTAAATTCCCCAAATGCGTTTTACCATACACGAAGTTCGTTTTTCATATTATGTTTATCTAAAAAGTACATATCTGAAATAATAAGCTTTTTCTTCATACTAAGCTTTCTCCACACCACGTTGCAAATCATCAGAATGTGGTTTTTAATATTCACTGACCCACAAATTTATCCTATTTCGAATAATGTTTGCCCTAATTTTAGAAAGCGTATATACTGCTAATGGCCTCAAAACCGTAGCACACATTTCCACACACTTCTCAGCCACTATGTCCTCGTCCTCGTTCAAAATATTTATGGAGTGAGGAAACTGCTGGTCAAATTTACAGACATGTCGTAACATTCTAGAGGTTTCCGAATATGTGTTTAGTAACTTTTCATACAATTTTCACTGCGACACACTTACGATTTATTTGGAGCTGCCTCCTACACACATGAAAACTTTTCCCCTGCTGGACTTGGGCTCTGTTTCGTGACTGGTATATATTCTCCAATTCTTAATTCCTTCTCAATCTCCTTTAACTATGGTTTGTTTATTTCGTTGCTTTCACCGTTACGATAAACGAGCTGCAGTGAAACTAGCTGCGCAAAAATATACCTCGCTAGTCACGTTGTATTGACAGCGTACCCTTTGGTCAGGTGCAGCAGGCTGAATGGATCCCGTGAAGCTTGCCAGG
This sequence comes from Schistocerca serialis cubense, assembly GCF_023864345.2. Taxonomy (NCBI): domain Eukaryota; kingdom Metazoa; phylum Arthropoda; class Insecta; order Orthoptera; family Acrididae; genus Schistocerca; species Schistocerca serialis. The sequence continues at coordinate 987,063,062 of NC_064640.1, read as the reverse complement.
CTCGCGGAAGCTTAAGATGGTCTGCTTTAACCATTGTACTAGAGTGCCTCCGTTGCGGCAGGTTGAGCTGCGTTAATGGTTGCGATGGAGATAGGGAAAGGCAGGCTGGAACGAGAATTTGTTCATCTCTGATCGCGTCCCAGAAGGCCTCGAGTCGGCTGAGCATCTCTAAGGGGCTTTTGGGCTTACTAAAAGAACCTAAAACGAAACGCGCTGCTCTTGTCTATTTCGTCTATCAATCCTTTATTGTAAGGATCCCAGTCAGACGAACAACGTATAAGTATTGGTCGACCGAAGGTTTGTTTGTAAGCCACCTCTTTTGCAAGTGCATTAAACTTTCTGAGGAATCTTCCAATGAATCTGTCTGGCATTAGGCTTACCTGCGATTTGTTTTATGAGGTGTTCCACTTTAAAGCGCTCTGTACGCGTACTCCTACATATTTTATGGATTTAGCTGTTGCCAGCGACTGTTCTGCAATCGTTTAGTCACACACTAGTGTGTTTTCAGTCTATTTTTGCGCAATACGTTGCATTTTTTAAAAAATGGTTCAAATGGCTCTGAGCACTATGGGACTCAACTGCTGTGGTCATCAGTCCCCTAGAACTTAGAACTACTTAAACCTAACTAACCTAAAGACATCACACACATCCATGCCCGAGGCAGGATTCGAACCTGCGACCGTAGCAGTCGCACGGTCCCGGACTGCGCGCCTAGAACCGCGAGACCACCGCGGCCGGCTGCATTTTTTATGTTGAGGGTTAACTGCCAATCCGTGCACCACCTGTCCATCCTCCGCATTTCGGTACAGTTTTGTACCGTTGCGTCTTCTGTACTGTTTATTTGCGAGAGAGTAAATTTACAAAGTTTGACAATACACCACCTAATATCGTATTGGACCTCCTCATGTGACGTGTAGTGCAGCAACTCGACGTAACACCAACTGAATAAGTCGTCGGAAGTACTGAGGCCTGCTGCCTCTGCAGCCGTCCGTAACTGCGAGAGTGTTGCCAGTGCACCAACTCACCTCTGGATAATGTTCAATGGCATTCACGTCGGCTGACCTGGCTGCTCAAATAAGTCGCTCCAATTGTCCAGAATGTTCTTCAAACCAATAGTGAACAACTTTAGCCCGATGACATGGCGCGTTGTCATCTCTAAGAACTCCATCGCTGTTTGCGAACAGGAAGTCCACAAATGACTGCAAATAGTCTCAAGTACTCGAACACAACCATGTATTGGCAGTGATCGGTTCCGTTCGACCAGAGGACCCAGTCCATTCCGTGTAAACACAGGCCAGTCACCACCAGCTTGCACAGTAACTTATTGACAACTGGGGTCCACGGTTTCGTGGAGTTTGCGCCACACTCGAACCCTGTCTTCAGCTCTTACAAACTGAAATAGGGAATGAGCTGAGCAGGTCACGGTTTTCCAGTCGTCTAGGGTCCAACCGATGTGGCCACCGGCTCGGGAGACACGCTACAGGCGACGTGCTGTTAGCAGAGGCACTCGCGTCGGTCATCTGCTGCCACAGCTCATTAACGACAAATTTTGCCACACCGCCATAACGGATACGTTCGTTATACGTCCTACATTGATTTCTGCGGTTATTTCACGCAGTGTTGCTTGTCCGTTAGCATTGATAACTCTACGTAAACGCCACTACTCTCGGTCGTTAAGGCCGTCGGCCACTGTGCTGTCCGTGGTAACGCCTAAAAGTTGGTATTCTCGGCACACTCGCGACTCCGTGTACCTCGGAATATTGAATTCCCTAACGATTCCCGAACTGGAATGTCCCGTGCGTCTTGCACCAACTACTATTCCGCGCTCGAAGTCTGTAAATTCCCATCGCACAATCATAATCGCGTCGGAAACTTTGTCACACGAATCATCTGACTAAAAATGACAGCTGCACCAGTGTACTGCCCCTTTACAACGTTTTTACTGTCATCTGTATATGTGCATATCGCTATGCCATGACGTTTTGTCAGCTTAGTGTACATTTTCAGAAATCCAAAACACGTGTACAACACTTCACAATCAGTATTAAGCAGCTTACGGTAAATTTTGATAGAATCTACCATCAACTGGCCTAAAGTTTTGTACTGTCAGGTGAACACGTTACGGTGATTGTCGTAGAGCATTGGCACATTCTTTTATGACAGCAGTGCCCGTGACGCGACACAGCAGTTCATGTCTGGTATCCAGATTTATTCTGAACGCACCTGCCTTCATCGAACTCTACATTAAAAAACTGGGCAGTATGAGGCCGGTGATCTCGGTGACCATGTAACGGTATTAACACGACTAGTTCATCGATCACGCTGATGAGGTTGAGATCGTGGCTCTCATACATGGTAGCAAATGAAGGTTTATGTCACGGTAGCTGTTTAAACACAGTCCAGTCACATTAATGTGACCACCGCCTATGTTAGACGTCAACGTGCAATAACCACTCACCGACGGCTGGTCGCAGCACTAGCAGTGGTTGGTATACGAAGTGTGTCAGGGGGACGCGGAAAACAGTGTAGTCATTGTCGTAAAGGGGAAACGGAGCCACTTATCTGACGTGCAAAAGGGTACGATTATTGGCTTTCGGCCCAAGGGTGGAAGCATTCCCGGAACAGCTAAGTTCGTACACTGCTCGCGTGCCGCTATGGTTAAAGTATACCGTGCACGGCAAAATGGCTCTATCCAAAAAGTGCACGGAGGCACATACGGTGCACTAAGCGCCATAGTTGCCAGGGGTGATCGACGGCTGTGGAGAAGGGTACGGGCGAATAGACGAGAAACTGCTGAGCAGCTGACCGGCCACACGAACCGACGGAGGCTCCTCAATGACCGTTGCAGCAGGCGTCTGGTCGCCGACAGATACACAACACGACTTTCTCTGAGTGGCCTTTCCAAATGAAAAACGCTTTGTGCTCCATCGGACAGATGGCCGTTGGCGTGCACGGCGTGAAACGTCTCAGAGCAAACACCCTGAAGGAAGGAACATTCGTCTGTTGCATTCCTTGGGTGATTTCGTCATTCTGGAAGGTACACTGGATCAACTCAAGTATGCATCTATCCTTGGCGACCTTGTCCACCCTAACATGCAGTTTGCTGTTCCTCCGCATTGCAACGTAGCGCATCGCACAGCACGCAGTGTACGTGTGTGATTCGAGGAGACCAAGATGACTTCCCTGGCCGCGGCTCTGGGCTTCACATCCCTATATTTCTGCACGTCTCGTAGCAGTCCGCCCTGCAAAAGGTTGTTATTCAGACGTTCGACAGGTGGTCACATTAACGTGACTGGACAGCGTAGCCTCCTGTATCGTCACCGGAACATATTCCGCTTGTTAAACAAACGCATAGAAAATAAAAAATGGAAGGATGGTGTGCTGCCACGAGTTTGTGTCGCACCGCTAATAATAGCTAAACGAACTTGGACATTTGCTTTCTGTGTACAACGTTCATTGTCCTGTGAATACGAATGGTTATGCCGAGTCTTACTTATTCCATTCAATGCGAATGAGTATTTATCAGCAAATAGTATTACCGCAAGCAACTTTAGTTTTGTATTCAACCAGTAGCAAAAAGAAAGCAGCGCGGCACTGCTTCCATTGTGGAGATGTTTGCTCACGCTGTAGATGGAACGGGTGGACTTTCTGCATCTAATATTACTCACATGCGTGTTAGTGGATCGTCTATTCGTGCAGAACCTCAAACCGAGCGAGGTGGCGCAGTGGTTAGCACACTGGACTCGCATTCGGGAGGACGACGGTTCAAACCCGCGTCCGGCCATCCTAATACAGGTTTTCCGTGACTTCCCTAAATCGCATTAGCTAAGTGTCGGTATGGGCACGGCTGACTTCCTAGGCCATCCTTCCCTAATCCGATGGTGCTACGGTCGCAGGTTCGAATCCTGCCTCGGGCATGGATGTGTGTGATGTCCTTAGGTTAGTTAGGTTTAAGTAGTTCTAAGTCTAGGGGACTGATGACCACAGATGTTAAGTCCCATAGTGCTCAGAGCCATTTGAACCATTTGAACCTAATCCGATGGGACCGATGACGTCGCTGTTTGGTCTCCTCAACCGAATCGACCAATCAGAACCTCATCGCATGCTAGTTATAGGGCTTGCCTTTCACTGATATGCCTTTACCTTCTGAACTCCTACTTAATAGTATGTTAGTCCACCTTTGTAATGCAATACATCACCAATTTCACTTGTCACAAATTGAAAGCCCTCTTTACGTTTCCGGAGGTGTGTGGCACCAGGAGTCTACACACAGGTCATGCGATTCCCATAAATTACAGTCCAGTGATTTGTAGGCACGGTGTTGGCGCCCTATAGCATTTCAGTTGTCTTCCATCGGGTTCAGATCAGGCGAATTTGGTGGTCAAGATATCAGCGTGAGTTCTCTATAATGCATCTCAAACCACTGTAACACTATTCTGTCATTACGACACGGACAGCGTCCCTGCCGGAAGATGCCATCGCTGTTGAAGAAGACATAATGCAGGTGGTCCGTCATATGCTCACGTATTCCAAGAGCTTTCATTATGCCTTCGATTACTACGACGGGTCCCAGGGAAGCCCAGGTGAATGTACCCCATGGCATAACACTGTCCGCCACCAGCAGCGTCTGTCGTGTGTGCGTGATTAGACCAGCTGTTCGTGTGGATGATGGCATATCCGAACACAGCCATCGACCTTCTGCTACAAGAAATGTGATACATCCAAGCAGGTGGCACGATCCACTACCTACTGTAGTCGTAATTGGGTCAACACGTAAATGCTGAGTATGTGTGCTGCCATAAAAAATAGAATGGTGTGTATTCAGCCAGGCTTCCTAGAATTTAACGGCACTCATATGGTAGACACGCTAAAATGTGGGAAACCTTAGTATGTATAATGAATGCATTGCACAGAATTATCCACCCCTACATAAAACCAATAATGACTACAAAACGAGATTCCAGCAGGAAAGTAAGAAAGTTTGTAAGAACCATCTGAAAATGGATTTGCAAGATATCGGAAACTGGTAATGCTTTTATTTAACCAACCTTTAATCCATACTTGAGGCTGGTTGCTGTTTCAAATTATAAACATTATTATAATAATACAGCTATGATTCTCATTACGTCTGTTTTTAGAAAACATTCTCAAGGCACTATATCATTGCAGGGCATTGAAAGATCGGCAACATGTAAATAGAATCGAAACTAAAGGACAATACATATGGTGGAAGAGCTTATGTAAGAGTGCACTACATAGCTCTGATACAACATTATGAAAAGAACAGTTGCTACTCACCATATAGCGCAGATGCAGGTACAACAAAATGACTGACACAAAGTAAGCTTTCAGTCAACAAGACCTTTGTCAAAAATACACACACACACACACACACACACACACAAACACACACACGCACACTCACACATACACACAAATGACCACAGTCTCTGAGCTGAACCCAGATTGCAAGCAGTAGCAGCAGTGCATGATGGGAGAGCAACTGGGAGGGGTTAGGGAACAGGCTGAGGTGGCGAGGGGGAGGCATAGTAGGGTAGTGGTGGAGGATGGTAAAGTGCTGCTGGCAAGCATGCAAGGACGAGATGGAGAGAGGGTAGGGCAGATAGGTGTAGTCTGGGGGTTATACAGAGGACAGAGGAAAGAGGGAGGTTGGGGAGTGGGGGCAGCAGAAAAGAAGAGACAGATTGGGTAGGCTGGTGGAGTAGAGGGCCGTGTAGTGCTGGAATAGGAATAGGGAATGGGCTAGATGGGAGAGGCTGATGACTAAAGAAGGCTGATACCTGGAAAGTTACAGGAACATTGCATACAAAGCAGGGAGAGTCCCCAACTGCACAACTCTGAAAAGCAGGTGTTGGTGGAAAGAATCCATATGGTACAGCCATTGAAATGAAGAACATTGTATTGGCCAGCATGATCAGCAATGGGGTGGGGAGGGGTCTGTAGTTTCTTGGCCATTCATGTGGACAGACAGTTGTTTAGTTGTCATGCCCACATACAATGCAGCACAGTGGTTGCATCTTAGCTCGTAGATCACACGACTGGTTTCACAGGTAGCCCTGCCTGTAATGAGGTAAAAGATGTTCGTGATAGGACTGGAGTAGGTGGTGGTGGTGGTAGGATGTATGGGAAAGGTCTTAAATCTAGATCTATTCTACATCTACATCTACATTGATACTCCGCAAGCCACCCAACGGTGTGTGGCGGAGGGCACTTTACGTGCCACTGTCATTACCTCCCTTTCCTGTTCCAGTCGCGTATGGTTCGTGGGAAGAACGACTGTCTGAAAGCCTCCGTGCGCGCTCTAATCTCTCTAATTTTACATTCGTGATCTCCTCGGGAGGTATAAGTAGGGGGAAGCAATATATTCGATACCTCATCCAGAAACGCACCCTCTCGAAACCTGGACAGCAAGCTACACCGCGATGCAGAGCGCCTCTCTTGCCGAGTCTGCCACTTGAGTTTATTAAACATCTCCGTAACGCTATCACGGTTACCAAATAACCCGGTGACGAAACGCGCCGCTCTTCTTTGGATCTTTTCTATCTCCTCCGTCAACCCGACCAGGTACGGATCCCACACTGATGAGCAATACTCAAGTATAGGTCGAACGAGTGTTTTGTAAGCCACCTCCTTTGTTGATGAACTACATTTTCTAAGCACTCTCCCAATGAATCTCAACCTGGTACCCGCCTTACCAACAATTAATTTTATATGATCATTCCACTTCAAATCGTTCCGTACGCATACTCCCAGATATTTTACAGAAGTAACTGCTACCAGTGTTTGTTCCGCTATCATATAATCATACAATAAAGGATCCTTCTTTCTATGTATTCGCAATACATTACATTTGTCTATGTTAAGGGTCAGTTGCCACTCCCTGCACCAAGTGCCTATCCACTGCAGATCTTCCCGTATTTCGCTACAATTTTCTAATGCAGCAACTTCTCTGTATACTACAGCATCATCCGCGAAAAGCCGCATGGAACTTCCGACACTATCTACTAAGTCATTTATATATATTGTGAAAAGCAATGGTCCCATAACACTCCCCTGTGGCACGCCAGAGGTTACTTTAACGTCTGTAGACGTCTCTCCATTGATAACAACATGCTGTGTTCTGTTTGCTAAAAACTCTTCAATCCAGCCACACAGCTGGTCTGATATTCCGTAGGCTCTTACTTTGTTTATCAGGCGACAGTGCGGAACTGTATCGAACGCTTTCCGGAAGTCAAGAAAAATAGCATCTACCTGGGAGCTTGTATCTAATATTTTCTGGGTCTCATGAACAAATAAGGCGAGTTGGGTCTCACACGATCGCTGTTTCCGGAATCCATGTTGATTCCTACATAGTAGATTCTGGGTTTCCAGAAATGACATGATACGCGAGCAAAAAACATGTTCTAAAATTCTACAAGAGATCGACGTAAGAGATATAGGTCTATAGTTTTGCGCATCTGCTCGACGACCCTTCTTGAAGACTGGGACTATCTGTGCTCTTTTCCAATCATTTGGAACCCTCCGTTCCTCTATAGATAGGGACTAGGAGGCAACGTGTTGGGAGCAGTGGTTGTGCACAGATGGACGAGGATATTGTGTATGTTCAGTGGATGGCAGAATACCACTGTAGGGGAGGGCGGGCTGGGGGAGTGGGAAGGCTAGTGGGTAGGACATATGGTCTCTATAGGCCTCCATGAGGCTCTCAATATATTTTGAGAGGGATCGGTTATCACTGCAGATGCATCATCTGTGGATGGTTAGGCTGTATGGAAGCGACTTCTTAGTATGCAATGGGTGGCAGCTGCTGAAGTAAAGGTGTTGCTGATGGTTGGTAATTTTGATATGGACAGAGGTGCTGATGTAGCCATCTTTGAGGTGAAGGTCGACATCTAGGAAGGTGGCCTGCTGGGTTGAGTAGGACCAGGTGAAGCGACTGGAGAGGAAGGTGTTGAGGTTCTGGAGGAATATGGATTGGGTGTCCTCACAATCGATCAGGAAGATGTTATCAATGAATCTGAGCCTGGTGAGAGGTTTAGGACTCTGGGTGTTTAAGAACGATTCCTCTAGATGGCCCATGAAGAAGCTGACATAGGGTGGTGCCATTCAGGTGCCCATAGCCATACCCAGTATTTGTTTGTAGATAATGCCTTCAAAGGAGAAGTAATTGTGGGTAAGGTTATAGTCGTTCACAGTGACTACAAAGTATGTTGTTGGTTTGGAATCTGTTGGTAGTTGGGAAAGGTAGTGTTCAATGGCAATAAGGCCATGGGAATTAGGGATGTTAGTGTAAAGGGAGGTGGCATCAGTAGTGATGAGCAGGGCACCATGTGGTAAACGAACAGGAACTGTGGAGAGACGGTGGAGGAAATGGTTGGTATCTTTTGTATAGAAGGGTAGATGGCAGTAACATACTCAAGCTGTTGGTCTATGAGAGCAGAGATTCACTCAGTGGGGACATAGTAATCGGCCACAATGGAGCATCCTGGGTGGTTTTGTTTATGAACTTTATGAAGCATGTAGAAAGTAGGAGTGTTGGGAGTGATACGGGTGAGGAGAGAGATGGACTTTGGGGAGAGGTTCTGAGATGGGCTTAAGGATTTGGGGAGAGACTGGTGATCCTACTGGATTTCTGGAATGGGATCACTGTGGCAGGGTTTGTAGGTGATTGTATCTGACAGCTGGTGGAGTCCTTCCGCTAGGTAGTTCTTGCAGTTCAGAACAACAATGGTGGAGCATTTGTCAGCAGATAGGTTTATAAGGTTGGGATCAGTTTTTAGGTGGTGGTCTGTGGTTCTTTCTGCGGATGTTAGGTTAGTTTGCATGTTGAGGGATTTGGGGAATGATGGTGAGGCAAGGTTAGAAATTAAGAAATTCTGGAAAGTTAACAGGGGGTGATTTGGGGTCAGTGGGGGTGGATTACAGTTGCATTGTGGAGAGAAATGAGTCAGGCAGGGTTCAATATTGGTCTTTGGTTCAGTTTGAATGGTAGGGTATGTGGCGAAAAAGTGTTTCCACCATGGGACCAGGAAGAGGACGCGTACTCCCTGAGATTTCATCTTTCTCCCCTGATTTCATCCGTTTCATCCTTTTCGAGATTTTTCCCACATATTTCGGTGTAGTTTTGCGTAATTCTACATTATTTACATATTTTTTGCGTTTTTCCCATCATCATGGATCCCTGCTCCTTCTATCTGCGTCAATACAGAAATGTTTCCTTATCCCTAGCCAGACCCCAGTCCCATATACTGTTCTTGCAGTGTTACTTGGCTCATCGAATCCCCCCAAATTACCCATCTCCAGCTGCCACCATTCCTTCCGTAATGACATCCATCTCTTTAGATTCCTCCTATCCTTAGATCTTACCAACATATGCCTGCAAAACCATATCAGTCATGCCCTAACCTCCTTGAAATACCCTCTTTCCATCTGTAAATTTCTCCTGCTGTGCTTCCCACATTCCTGGAGTCCATAACACACATTGAAACTCTTGCACTCCAGGAGCTAGGGTAACATGCACCACACCACCCCAAAAAAACTCTCCACCCTACTTACTTCCTACTCTCACCTTGGATTACCACTGTACACCACCTCTACAACAACCTCCAAACCTCCCCCTCGTCCCCTCGTAGCTGACAAACCCTATCTCGCAGACCTGCTACATTTACTCCACCCTCCAAAACCTCATCCCACCGTCATGCAGAATCCATAACCTAAACAGACTCCAAATACGGTCATGAACCTTTCCTCCAAAATCCTTAGCCCTACAAAAATATCAGCCCTTTCCAAAGGCCTCACCATTTTCTCCATTCCCAAATTCAATCGTGCAGGGCTTGTTAAAGACCTTCTCCTCTTCTCCTGCTCCCGACAGTGGATAAAATTATTCGCCACCCACCCTACCAATCAGATCAACCAAAGACAAATGTGGAACCCTGCCTGACTCATTTCTCTCCACCATCCAACTGTGATCCGCCCCCACTGACCACAAATCACCCATTGTTAATCTCTAACCTTGCCTCACCATTATTCCCCACATCCCTCAACATGCAAACTAACCTAACATCCGCAGAAAGAACCACAGACCACCACCTAAAAACTGACCCCAATCCTATAAACCGACCTCCTGGCAAAGGCTCCACCATTGTTGTTCTGAACTGCAAGGACTACCTAGCAGAAGGACTCCACCAGCTGTCAGATACATTCACCTACAAACCCTGCCACAGACACCCCATTCCAGAAATCCAGTAGGATCTCCAGTCTCTCCTCAAATCCTTAAGTTCATCTCAGAACCTCTCCCCAAAGTCCATCTCTCTCCTCACCCGTATCACTCCCAACACTCCTACTTTCTACATGCTTCATAAAGTTCATAAAAAGAACCACCCAGGTTGCTCCATTGTGGCCGATTACTGTGTCCCCACTGAGTGAATATCTGCTCTCATAGACCAACAGCTTGAGCATGTTACCGCCATCTACCCTTCTATATAAAAGATACCAACCATTTCCTCCATCGTCTCTCCACAGTTCCTGTTCGTTTACCACATGGTGCCCTGCTCATCACTACTGATGCCACCTCCCTTTACACTAACATCCCTAATTCCCATGGCCTTATTGCCATTGAACACTACCTTTCCCATCGACCAACAGATTCCAAATCAACAACATCCTTTGCAGTCGCCATGAACGACTATAACCTTACCCACAATTACTTCTCCTTTGAAGGCATTATCTACAAACAAATACTGGGTATGGCTATGGGCACCTGAATGGCACCACCCTATGTCAACTTCTTAATGGGCCATCTAGAGGAATAGTTCTTAAGCACCCAGAGTCCTAAACCTCTCACCAGGTTCAGATTCATTGATAACATCTTCTTGATCGAGTGTGAGGACACCCTATCCACATTCCTCCAGAATCTCAACACCTTCTTCTCCAATCGCTTCACCTGGTCCTACTCAACCCAACAGGCCACCTTCCTAGATGTCGACCTTCACCTAAAAGATGGCTACATCAGCACCTCTGTCCATATCAGAACTACCAACCACCAGCAATACCTTCACTGCACAGCTGCCACCCATTGCGTACTAAGAAGTCGTTTCCATACAGCCTAACCATCCACGGATGATGCATCTGCAGTGATAACCGATCGCTCTCAAAATATATCAAGAGCCTCACAGAGGCCTTTACAGACCATAATTATCCTTCCAACCCTGTACAAAAACAAATCTCCTGTGCCTTATCTTTCCAGTCACCCACCACCTCAAAAAGTCCCAACATCTGGCCACAGAGGAGCATTCCCCTCGTAAATCAGTACCAGCCAGGACTGAATTACGTTCACTGTCAGGGTTTTGACTACCTCTCATCATGCCCTGGAATGAGAAATATCCTACCCACTAGCCTTCTCACTCCCCCAGCCCTCCTCCCCTTCCTCACAATGGTAATCCGTCATCCACTGAACATACACAATATCCTCCTCCATCCCTGCACAACCCCTGCTCGCAACACCTTGCCTTCTGGTCCCTATCTCTATAATAGATCTAGATTTAAGACCTGTCCCATACATCCTACCACCACCACCACCTACTCCAGTCCTGTCACGAACATCTTTTATCCCATTACAGGCAGGGCTACCTGTGAAACCAGTCCTGTGATCTAGGAGCTAAGCTGCAACCACTGTGCTGCATTGTATGTGGGCATGACAACTAACAAACTGTCTGTCCAAATGAATGGCCAAGAAACCACGGACCCCTTCCCCCACCCCGTTGCTGATCATGCTGGCCAACACAATGTTCTTCATTTCAATGGCTGTACCATATGGATCCTTTCCACCAACACCTGCTTTTGGGAATTGTGCAGGTGGGAACACTCCTTGCAATATATCCACTGAATGGTGAGTAGCACCTATCCTTCTCATAGTATTGTTGCATTCCATCCTGGATTTTATGTAGCTCTATCAGACGTACACGGTGTAACACAATAAATAAATCGATACTACGCAGTTTGTTTCCCAACCTGAGGTGTGACGCGATCCATACTGAGTGGTGTGTGGCACATGAGGATTTGTGTAGTGAACCGAGCCTCAGGGATACCTGTCTATTCCTGAATATTTAGCGTTATACTGGCATGGGGATCCGCTGGTGTCAACCTGAGTCATCTCCAATTCTCGTGACTCCAAAATAGAGAATATGGAAACCAGTTTAAAAACTGAGGCACTTGATGATACCTCAAAAATACAAGCGTCGGGTGTTGAATCGAAGAAGCTATTTCCGGAACTGAATTGGGAACAGACCTGTTCAAAAAGTGGGAAACGTCACTGAGAACCTTTACCAGATCAATATGAAAGCCTTGTCTTAGGCGTAGATGAGGATATGTCTAAGAGAACAATAACAGGAGGAAGGCCAAGAATGGATTCCTAAGAGCAAGTGGATGGAATTAAAATCTCTTGAGCCCTAGACGTTCGAGGAAAGTTCTTCAGAATGAAGGAGGTAAACAGACTCTTACTTCCAAGACAAGAATAAGAGAACAAGGGAGGAATCCATTATTCCCATTTCCAAAGATAAACGGATCCCGAAAAAGCCGAGGTAGCAAACAGAGAAACACCTGTAATACTGCAGTCTCGGATTTTAGGATGGCGGTAATCCAACAGGCATACCCACTAGTTAATATCACCTCACAGCGGGAGGAGCTAGTTCAGGTGGCTGTCTTTGAAAATATTGCCTAAGAGGCAAGTCAGCGCCGCAAATTCAGGAGGATCTATCTGGGCAAAGATATTCTAATCTTTTTCTGCAAGGGGAGTGCTATACAGCAGATCTTCGCAAAAGCGATCGGGAAGCCGTGGGGCACGTGGAGCACGCGTGCAGCCTACATGTCTCAGCGCCACGAACTCCCCTGTCGCAGAACGGACGGTCACCAGGCGGCGGTATCAGTACTGACAGAGACCGCCACTTCCAACGGACCTATTTGCGTCCGCTCCACACTTGATCAGAAAAGAGCGCCGCTAGTATTCCGCTGCCAGCCGCGTCAGAGCTGCACAGGGCACTTCTTTCGGCTTAGAGATATTCTCCTTGCCTCCAGGCAGGTGCTACTCACCCCATCGTCTTAGAACGCTCTCAAAGTCCATCGTAGTGACCGACGACGCTGTGTTCAGCATTCGTCGTCGTTTCCCTTGGCGATCAGACTGTATCCAGAATAGACTTTGCTGTTTCTATGCTGGCGTTATTAAGGACAGCTTTATCTAACTTAGAATAATTTCGAGACAGGTGTCTTTAGCTATAAAGATTGTAATTGTGTTAGGTTATCAGACTCTAGAATCACCATACTATCAAGTCTTCCTATCTGTGGGACACTGTAATTTTAATTTTGTTATTCCCGTCGAAGCAGACGTTTCTTTCCTTGGTCAATAAATTTTTGTAGACTTTGATCACAGGTTTCCCTGTGTTGCTGTGAACGGCTCACCAGGGATTGTACGAGTAGATTGGCTAAAATACACTCCTGGAAATGGAAAAAAGAACACATTGACACCGGTGTGTCAGACCCACCATACTTGCTCCGGACACTGCGAGAGGGCTGTACAAGCAATGATCACACGCACGGCACAGCGGACACACCAGGAACCGCGGTGTTGGCCGTCGAATGGCGCTAGCTGCGCAGCATTTGTGCACCGCCGCCGTCAGTGTCAGCCAGTTTGCCGTGGCATACGGAGCTCCATCGCAGTCTTTAACACTGGTAGCATGCCGCGACAGCGTGGACGTGAACCGTATGTGCAGTTGACGGACTTTGAGCGAGGGCGTATAGTGGGCATGCTGGAGGCCGGGTGGACGTACCGCCGAATTGCTCAACACGTGGGGCGTGAGGTCTCCACAGTACATCGATGTTGTCGCCAGTGGTCGGCGGAAGGTGCACGTGCCCGTCGACCTGGGACCGGACCGCAGCGACGCACGGATGCACGCCAAGACCGTAGGATCCTACACAGTGCCGTAGGGGACCGCACCGCCACTTCCCAGCAAATTAGGGACACTGTTGCTCCTGGGGTATCGGCGAGGACCATTCGCAACCGTCTCCATGAAGCTGGGCTACGGTCCCGCACACCGTTAGGCCGTCTTCCGCTCACGCCCCAACATCGTGCAGCCCGCCTCCAGTGGTGTCGCGACAGGCGTGAATGGAGTGACGAATGGAGACGTGACGTCTTCAGCGATGAGAGTCGCTTCTGCCTTGGTGCCAATGATGGTCGTATGCGTGTTTGGCGCCGTGCAGGTGAGCGCTACAATCAGGACTGCATACGACCGAGGCACACAGGGCCAACACCCGGCATCATGGTGTGGGGAGCGATCTCCTACACTGGCCGTACACCACTGGTGATCGTCGAGGGGACACTGAATAGTGCACGGTACATCCAAACCGTCATCGAACCCATCGTTCTACCATTCCTAGACCGGCAAGGGAACTTGCTGTTCCAACAGGACAATGCACGTCCGCATGTATCCCGTGCCACCCAACGTGCTCTAGAAGGTGTAAGTCAACTACCCTGGCCAGCAAGATTTCCGGATCTGTCCCCCATTGAGCATGTTTGGGACTGGATGAAGCGTCGTCTCACGCGGTGTGCACGTCCAGCACGAACGCTGGTCCAACTGAGGCGCCAGGTGGAAATGGCATGGCAAGCCGTTCCACAGGACTACATCCAGCATCTCTACGATCGTCTCCATGGGAGAGTAGCAGCCTGCATTGCTGCGAAAGGTGGATATACACTGTACTAGTGCCGACATTGTGCATGCTCTGTTGCCTGTGTCTATGTGCCTGTGGTTCTGTCAGTGTGATCATGTGATGTATCTGACCCCAGGAATGTGTCAATGAAGTTTCCCCTTCCTGGGACAATGAATTCACGGTGTTCTTATTTCAATTTCCAGGAGTGTAGATGGCACCCTAGAATCTAGTTGCGAGGAGGCAAAGCTGCTGGTCAAATCCGCAGAGAAACTCTTCAAGACCGCGAGGATATCGATCTGGCTACCTAAGCTACTTAAGGGTGTTCCTTCAAAGACTGTTCGAGTAAGTGTGGGGCGCAGAATCAGGAAGTGTCGACAGAGGATTTGAGGATACGACCGAGCGGTGGAGGTTCGTGAGAAATCCCTGAAGGCAGTGGAAGAGCAGGACCTAGAACTCTATTTATGATTCTCTCAGATTGCTGTGAGGGTGAGAGAGACATCAAGAGCGACAGTTACGGCAAGCTGGCGGCTGGAAACGTTGCACATAAATCTGCAACACAATAATCGGGCAACTGCCGCCTTGAGTCGCCTTCTGGGAAGACAGGAGGTTATGTGGCCGTGATAAATGAAAGATATTTACACTGCGCAACAGAATTAGAGGATCATTTTTTCGAAACCTGGTAATTCCCACCCATTGTGACGCTAAAGTTTGAAATTTGACTCAAAGGTGCGTACGACATTCCTCTGTAAGAGTGCAAAAGCGTGGCGCCCTGCTACGTCACCCACGGGCTCGACTACGCTTCAGACAGCAAGATGTCGACACTTGCCAAAAAATGGCTGCAGCTCAGACATTCGTGTGACGTGTAAGACAGGTTAATGATGTTACACTGGCACCAAATTTTACCACAATTCTGTTCAACGGCACTGTTGAAGTGTCACACGATAAGAAGATCGTTAGACTTCCTCTTACCCCCGTTTCACCCCTTCTTTTAACACCTCTGCGATGGAGGTCGGAACCGCGACACCCAGCGTTTAAATCACGCGATTTTCTTATGAGTGACCGAGGAAACATTCCTGACACACCGTCGGTCAGAATCGGCACGAAAAGACCGCAGGGGTGGCATGAAGGGCATCAATGAAACGACCCCTTTCCCTAGGTCGTTGATTCCCACACATTTCGCAGTTCGTAGTGTTATGAGCAACAGGAACACGTTATTGTCAGCTTTTCGCATGACGAAACTCTTGGGCGTTTCAATCCTTCTTTAAGGACATTGTGGAACTGGATCCTCATCGAAAGTGCTCGAACCCATTTGGAGCGCAGTGGTACCACAACTTTTACTCTCGTGTATAAGTTGGAACCACTAAGGACCGTTCCAAACCATTCGACGAAATTTTAAGATCATTCGAAGCCGCTAAGGCTGCTTATGCTTTTTCAGTGCTCCTATTGCGTGTCCACCTGTGACGTGACCGTAGGGAGATGTGATATTGACACATGCGTGAATGAAATGCCAAAGGGTCCCTCTAAGGTCGCCAGTCTGGCAAAACCCTCGGTGACACCCGCCTGCCTTTACTCAAACTTTTGTAAATGTACCTATACAGACAGAACCCGTGTCAGTACCAGGCGCGCAGGCAGGCTACACTGCTGCTCTTGAACCTGATAGTAGGCCATCCGGAATCAGAGTTTGTCAAAGGGGTTGCTGGTCTGAAAGCGTCTAGGACGTCGTCACGAGTTCTGTCTTCACAGGTGCATTTTTAAAATGCTCAGTAAAAATGAGCAGGTGCCACTGAGAGTTTTGCCGAACTGGAAGAGGTCTTAGAGGGACACTTTGCCATTTAATCCACGCGTTTGTCAGTATCGCATCACCCTGTGGTCAATCCAGAAGACGATACAAAATAGTAGCTCTCAGAACGCATAAGCACCCACAGCAGCTTTGGATCATCTTCAAATTTCGCCGAATGGTTGTGAATGGTCCCTAGTGGCTCCAAACTGTAAACGAGAGTAAAAAATTGCAGTCGCGCTGTGATCCATACGGATGTGATTACCCCACAATGTCAGAGAACGATTGAAATGCCTGAGGATGTCAGCCGGCCGGGGTGGCCGAGCGGTTCTAGGCGCTACAGTCTGGACCGCTACGGTCGCAGGTTCGAATCCTGCCTCGGGCATGGATGTGTGTGATGTTCTTACGTTTAAGTAGTTCTAAGTTCTAGGGGAGTGATGACCTCAGAAGTTGAGTCCCATAGTGCTCAGAGCCATTTGAACCTTTTTTTTTTTTTTTTTTTTTTTGAAGCCGCGCTTAGTAGGCCTATTATGAGAAGCAGCGTGGAGGGTAAAAATCGCAGAAGGAGACCAAGAGATGAATACACTAAGCAGATTCAGAAGGATGTAGGCTGCAGTAGGTACTGGGAGATGAAGAAGCTTGCACAGGATAGAGTAGCATGGAGAGCTGCATAAACCAGTCTCAGGACTGAAGACCACCACAACAACAACAAGGGATAAAGAAAGAGAAAATTAAAATGACTCTGACAGTGACTGTTAGGAAAGAGCAGAGTACACGAGGGCTATTCGGAAAGTAAGTTCGCAAAATGGAAACCGCTGTGGAAATCAAAAACGTTTTATTTGCAACAGTTGGCCACACCTTCCAGCTACACACTCGCTGCTTCGACTCGGACATTTGTCGTAGCGTTGTGCCAGCCTTCCAATACTCTCGTCAGAGAAGGCAGCCGCCTGTGCTTTCCGAAAATACACTGCGCTGGTCTACAGCTCGATGACTGTGCTGAAGTGTTGACTTCAAAGCCAGCGGTTCATGTGAGCAGAGATGAAACTCGGGTACAGTCAGGTACGCGCTATATTGTCGTTGATCAAACAATTCCCATCGAAAACGCTGTAGAAGCATCTTCACTGCCCCTGCAGAGTGCGGCCGAGAATAGTACTGAAGAAGGAATCGAATGACAGTTGTGTTATATGGGCTGCATGACATCAAGTAAAATCTCTCACAGGCCCTCAAACTCAGTGGGAGACGCTATTTCACAGTCATCTTTACTTGCTTAATATGCACTCCGAACTGAAAGGAGAAACGTGACAGGCATACTAGAGACGCTGCCTAACGCCTCATTGGATTTTGACACTGGTTTTCATTTCGCGACCGATCGGAACTTACTTTACGAAGACCCCTCGTAAATAGAGAACTCTGCCGACAAGTGGTAGGGGAAACATGTGGGGAGGGGGGGGGGGGGTGACGAGAATGTGCTGCACAGATTAGGGGAAGATGGCTATTGGGATAGAAAGTGGTCCATTAGATGTCTTTTGAGGTTTGGAAGGAATTTAATCTCTCTGCATTTTCAGGAAGATTGTACTAAAGTTGGATTCCTAATAGAGAAAATGGCAGTGTTATACGCTGGTAAAAAGAAGAGGATTTTTACTTTCTTGAGGACAGGAGTAGTAGAGCAAAGCCTACATCACCACACTCTGCATTGTTACCAAATTTATTCAAAATGGCGGATCCAAGAGACGGCCATTAATGTGGCAACGTTGCATTGACATTATTGTGGGAAGTTCCTTTTTTGGTGGGAAAAACGGCCAAATTGGGATACCTCCACTAACCACCCTCTCTCCTCTCCTATCCCCATCCCTATCCCCTCCCCCCCCTATCGCCGGCCAGAGTGGCCGAGCGGTTCTAGGCGCTACAGTCAGGAACCGCGCCATCGCTCCAGTCGCAGGTTCGAATCCTGCATCACACATGGATGTGTGTGATGTCCTTAGGTTAGTTAGGCTTAAGTAGTTCTAAGTTCTAGGGGACTGATGACCTCAGATGTTAAATCCCATAGTGCTTAGAGCCATTTGAACCATTTGAACCTCCACTATCTGGAAATTGGTGGGAAAAGGACTCAGTTAGTGTGTGCTGGGCTCCTTGACAGGCCAGATGCACGTCTTTATTTTGTATGCAACGTTTAAATAAACAATTAGAGTTGTCATAGACACTAGCTACATCCAGTGTGATCACTGTGAGGTCTGGAATCTAACTGACATACTTCACAACACCACAACCAGAGGGTACTGTCTCCCCTCCTGTGATATAATCCAAGATAGTGGTCTGGGGAAAAGATGACAGGAAATTCTTTCTGTCTGTGTCTAGCTGTTGGACAGGGAAGATGTACTTAATTGTTTACTGTGTGTACTATATGTTCAATGGATGAGATTTCTGTGCTAGAGAAGGAGTTTAATGGGTATATTAGCTGCAATCGTGAAGCTGATGACTGTGTTGATAGCCACCTGTGCAATGTCTGGAAATCAATAATATTTGGTGAAAATGAATAGGTTCATCAAACAATGAAGATGCAGCAGGATTACGCTAAGTTACACTTCGCAACTCATGCTGATAAATACGTATGCTGTAACAGTAGATCATTGAATAAAAGTCCTGTAAGTTTTCCGAAGCTCAAGAGACAAGACGTTCACCCCAGAGTCTCCACGCCCTGCTGGGAGAGAGGCCACACACTGGGCTCGCAGTACTGCTGTGCGATAGGTGCAGGGGCCGTCACATACTTCCTGTCATTTTGGAGATACCCGCAGCCTTCCTCCTTCCCATCTCCAGCGCATGGATACCTGTTGTCGTTGAACATGAACTGCTACAGAAGTTATTACACCTCGTGTTTAAACAATGTGCGGAACACTTTCACATACATAACTTCAAGCTGTCACAAGAACTAACTGTACCACTGCACATAGAGAGAGTGAGAGAGAGAGAAAGAGAGAGAGAAATTTCAGGGTCCTACAGCTGCTGTGGTCTTCATCACTTTCTTGAAATGATGAGTGGAGTCAGGGACTTTATTTTCCTCACTTCTCGAAGCACAGACAGGTGTCTAGGCACAGAAGGAAAAATCAGAACAATTACACAAACAGAATTCGAAGCACTGTCCTACACATGAAAAATGGCTGAATTTTTCGATGACCAACAGCTGCTGATCTGCTAATGCTCTAAAGCCACAATGACTGTTGAGGGAAAACATCCCACATGTCCAGACTAGAGGAGGATGGTCTGCTTGGACTTGTCTCTGAACACTTGAGCAAATATGACATTACATGAATCTCAGACGTCACATACATGCTTGCCCGATACACGATGTGAGTGCCCTCAGTGGACCATGGTCACTCTCGAACTGGTGTAAAAACGTTGGGCTGGTTCCTCCTGGCACAAACGATTTTCTGGCCCTGACCTGCTTGCTTGCTTCCATATTTTCGACAGCCATCACTACACTCTTGGATTAGAACAATATTTATTTTCACATGGCTTGCCAGAACATCATACCATTAAGTTCGCAGTATCAACCACATAGTAGTTTGCTACCGATCGCATGCACATCATAATTCACAAGATAAACAATGGAAATTATATCTCTAGAAACCTGAAATTTTAGCGAGGGCGGCGAGGTGGCACCTGCTGCAAACCATTGAATAACTAGAAACTTATCTCGACCACAAAGATATTTACGTGAAAACTCGAAAATAAGAGAAACAGGTAGTTCCACTCTTACTTTTTAACTAATACCTATGTCAATGGAATATCATCCTTGTACTATTACAAAGTTAACTAAGATGTTTCTAATGTTTAGAGAACTAGCAAACGTCCCTTACACCTGGCTTTCACCATCTAGGTGCACACAACATACGTCACAATCGATGTGCTCTCAACCAAATAAAGATGGGAAATACGTAGAAGCAGTCAACCAGTCAGTTTACATGGAAGGGAATAATTGTCCAGCACAAACACATGTCTATATTGAATCTTCTCAAATTTCCACAGAGAACACATTCGATCATGAAGGCTGCCCAACACTTACTTAGTATTAGTTTACCATTCACCCACCTAAAGAGCGACTCGGTTAAGTCAGATGCATTCTTGTACCCCACCATTCTTGCTCCCCACATGTCGGACAGAATTGTCCAAGAAAACCAGCCACATATATATTATCACTGCACTTACAATTAAATATTACGATTGCAGTCTAAATCTCATGACACTCGACAACGAGCAAGGTATTGGAAATACCCCCACCTGACAGAACGAGGTATAGCAGTGGACAGGACTCGCATACAGCAGGACGATGGTTAAAGCTCCTGTCCCTCCATCCTGATTTAGGTTTTCTGTGATTTCCCTAAATCGATCCCGCAAATGCTGGGATGGTTCCTTTGAAAGGGCATGGCTGATTTCCTTCCTCATCCTCCCCTAATAGGACGGGACTGTTGACGTCGCTGTTTGGTCCTCTCTCCCAAACCCAACAACAAACCAACCAACCACCCCCTCCTGATGGCTGTGGCTCTGGAAATACGAAAATCTATATCCTCCTTATGACTGAACGTACTTTTCACGTGAAAAGATCTTTCATCCCCCTTACAGCTATCGTCATTTTTAGCATCAAACCCATTCCTTCCTTATGACAGGACATAGTCGTTTTCTTTGCACTTGTCGGAACACTGACCACAGTACACAAATTTATAAGCCCGCTGATCGCAATGAATCTATCACACATTCCCTACTAAGTAAGTCCACAGCTCGTGGTCGTGCGGTAGCGTTCTCGCTTCCCACGCCTGGGTTCCCGGGTTCGATTCCCGGCGGGGTCAGGGATTTTCTCTGCCTCTTGATGACTGGGTGAGTGTGCTGTCCTTAGGTTAGCTAGGTTTAAGTAGTTCTAAGTTCTAGGGGACTGATGACCATAGATGTTAAGTCCCATAGTGCTCAGAGCCTACTAAGTAAAATACTTCGCCACTAACTCAATGCTGGCGATACCAAACAATACTAAGCGAAAATCCGAGATGGATGGACATGTCTCATGTGTTTTTCTTGCGAATGGTACCACTGTGTCTTGGGAAGAGAGACGTAATCGTCCTATAGGCCACCAAATGTTAAAAACAAAATGGTTCAAATGGCTCTAAGCACTATGGGACTTAACATCTGAGGTCATCAGTCCCCTAAGACTTAGAACTATTTAAACCTAACTAACCTAAGGACATCACACACATCCATGCCCAAGGCAGGATTCGAACCTGGGACCGTAGCAGCAGCCCGGTTCCGGACTGAAGCGCCTAGAACCGCTCGGTCACCACGGCCAGCTGTTAAAAACACGATAGCAACTGTTGTGTTACTGTCTCCCTGCATAAAAAGCAGTCTTGGTTCTACAAGCACACACAAGTATCGCTAACGATATCCATGTTAAAAACTATACTAGCTTTATAAGCCGAGACATGGTATTGCTTCCAAATGAAGTGGGTGTCAATACAAATACCATGACACTGAATATGGATGGTGATCGCCGGGGTGTGTGTACCAACAGATAAAGTGCGGGTGCACATCGCAAGTAGTTTAAGCTCGTAATAAAATCACCGAATTCAGAAACTGATTCGGCTAAGGAACATTCTATTAAGCTGGTATTAGCAACTCCCTCACACCACCGCTAGATGTTTCTCCAGTATTTGTAACGCACTCTATCCCAATGCTATGTCACAGGTTCTGCGATATATCTACTGTGTTATAGGCAAGGGAGGATGATGGTTGATTGAGAATGATCGCATACAGTAGATCTTTCCAGATCTATAGTGTTACGCTTTCTGATAGATATGCTGTCTGCGATTTGGAATCAACTCTTTCCATTCAACCACATACCCTCGTTTGATCCCATCGAGATGTCTTTTAGTGATTACAGCCATTAGTGAATCATATTCGTATCTCGAAGCGAGTCACCTTTTTCGAACCTATCTGCTACAGTAAAACTCCAACGTGTTTTTTTAAACAGTCCCTCTGTATCTTGTAACGTTTAAACACTCTCTGCTCTTCCATCTGTGCAGCTTTGTCCATCTGATCGTTCCCCCTTAAGTCGGATATGGGCAGAAGTAGGAGAGTGCTATATGTACCACCTTCTGCAATCCATGTAGAAACGGTGAGCTGAGTTAGTGTGACAGAACCGTATATTGACCACTCTGTGGAAATGGGAGCATGTTGTGGTAGCAGCACCAACCGTTTACAATGTGAAACGGCAACACAAAACGAAGCTTTCTCCTGCAGCACGAGGTAGTAGTAGAAAAAGACAGTACAAGCAGTTATGGGAACTGGGAGAAGGATGAGTATTTTGCTACTGCATTGCGATGCGTCTCTAAACTACGTACCGGTACCAGAGTCCAAAGAAGATATGCATCCCTCAGGTTGCATTCACGCCTGTCACCCAAGCATTCTCTCTGTCATCGTTATTTTGTACCATCCAACAGAGAAGATTTTAACGTGTCCCTGTCTTCTGATATACACTATACGTATCAGAAACAAATACCGTCAGTGTGCTGGCATCGAGCATATGTGGCGACCCTATTAAATACACAGGCATTGATCCATGATCCAGTAAGTGATTGAAGCCATCTGCACAGACAAATGTAAAGCGTCATGACCTGTACTGGAGGGAGATCATATCCCTCAGATAATTAATCGCTAGAGAGTGTCCCTTTGTTGTTGTTTCCTGCTGTAACACATCCAAGCAGTGTGTGACTACACCTTTGTACACCACCTTACTTTTTTTCCCACCGTGACTTCAAGGTCTCCGTCTGATTCTAAACTGACATTAACATGTTTTGATCCATTGGCTCTCACAGAAAACCGGACATCGTGCAGTGTAAATTATGCTGCTGCTCCCACAACACATGCACAGGATGACTGAAGAAAAAGACATCACAACATATGGAAACCAAAAGAGTTTTGCGGCATTGTGGAGAATTGCCGAACAGCTGCGTTGATTGATGACCTCTACATTCAAACTCATCTTTCACAGTGACAGGATAGCAAATGACTATGTCCCATTTTGACTGATTCCTCATATTGAGGTCATGTACATGATCATTGTTCTGGTGCTAGCCATTCCCGGATGATGTTGCCCCTCCACCAAGAAGAGTCTTATATGGTAATCAAGAGCATACCAGTGGATGGATGGGATGGAAAGAGACACCGTCAATGTACTGTGACAAGCATCAAAGTTGATTGTTCGATCAATTTTAGCAATTTTACCAGTTTTTTTCTATGCCGACCAGTGACACGGCAGCATGCTTCCCAGTTTCTGTATCACTAAACCACCCCTCCACTACTTTGCGAGTACCATTGTGAATGTAGATAGGTGACTGTGCAGTATATTCATTCATGGTTAATTCTCAAAGAAATATTCCGAAGTATACCAGACAGCAATTTACACATTTATAGCACTTCGATCATAGTGGGTTGAAAGGGTACAGTACCGCCCGACATTGAAAATAGGTACAACATTCTTCATTATTCTTGTCAGAACAACATATTTTTTTCTAATAATAACTCAATTTCAATTAATACAGCGAAGCCGGATACCAGTGTGGGAAAGAATGACAATTTATTTATTTAATTGATCACATGTGCACTCCCACAAAATACATCCCTACATCCAGTTTGGTGAGATCTGTGAAATGAATGAATGTATGGTCGTCTGATAACCGCAGATAGTGAATGTGAATATATGATCATCTTTGAGACGATCCTTTGGTCACCTTTGGTGGAACCAAAGAGATGAAACTTACCGGAGCTTTGAGCGCCTGAAATGTGGCTGACCAATACGGTAGCAAGGTGCTCCCCCACTTCGGCAGAGGTGCGAGAGGACCTGAAGAACGGCCATATTTTCAGCACTCTACCGCTTGATCTAGTGTTGGTAAGACCTGTCTTAGGTGTGCTCCGTAAAGACAAAAGAGTGGAGACATGGTATGCGTGTGAAATACTTAAGAGTAGTTTGAAATAATAATTTCTCTATTTCAGGAACTTTTGTGGGGAGAATTAAATGTCAGGCAGGTAATATTAAGGGGGTCGTAGTAATCTTTGGAAGTGACCAACGGTCACAATGAAACCACGTGTAGCAATAAGTTGAAATACTTCCGAGTGCTTAAGTTAAGCTGAGTTACTAGCATGCGTACTGTAAGTTGAAATATTTAAGAAATGCCGTGTGCAGGACTTGAAATTAGAGACGAGTACTTCCACGTGGTGAGTACTGTTTGAGTCTCAATCTGTGTATGAGACAAAGGATAAAGAGAAGTACTCGTCCATGGTATCAGTTGAGGACTCGCGTATGTGATGAATATGTTCTTAATATTACTTTGCGTGTTATGTTTCCGTGTGACGCTTGATTCAAACTATAATACTCTGAGAGAGAAGCAAGGTAAGTCAGCCATCTATCCAGCAACGCCACTTGGCTTGCATTGCACAGGAAGACGTGCATGTATCCTCCAGAGTTCATAGTAGGAAAGAAAAGTTACGAAGTGGGGCAGTGTCGTGTGAAACTGGGATAAATACTAATTGAAGTGGGAAAGCTGAAAGTGATGTGATTATAACGTTGTGACTATTCTTTGTATTGTATGTTGCCAGTGTGATGTATTTCATGAAATTTAATTATGTGTGGTTGGCATGGGAGAGTAACAAGATAGTTTCAGAGGCAGTGGGTTATGCATGTTCCTTTTTGTACCACTCGGTCTGGAGGAAATTTTCGTGATGTGATTCTCTATCTTATGGTCTCGTAATTATTTAACGCTACAGTGCACTTTCTGGATAGGATGGTGGATCTTTTTCTGTATCTCACACTTCGACTCTCACATCACAGGGACTTCTGAGATACTGCAAACCTTATGTACACACTGTGTGTGTGACGGGAGGGGGGGGGGGGGGGGGGAGCGTGCGTGGATGTGCACATGCACAGAAGAGAATGTGGTCCGTTCATGGAGTGTAGGACAGTGTGTGATTTCAAAGGACAACACTTCAGCTATACCCTGCCATTACCTTCTTGGGCCGGCTGGAGTGGCCGTGCGGTTCTAGACGCTACAGTCTGGAACCGCGTGACCGCTACGGTCGCAAGTTCGAATCCTGCCTCGGGAATGGATGTGTGTGATGTCCTTAGGTTAGTTAGGTTTAAGTAGTTCTAAGTTCTAGGGGACTGATGACCACAGCAGTTAAGTCCCATAGTGCTCAGAGCCATTTGAACCATTACTTTCTTGGTACTGACCCAGGCACTAGAACAATACTTTAAAATTGATAGTATAGTTTATTTACATAAAAGCTTCAAACTCTGACTGTCTTGATCTCCATCATGCATAAAAACCACATGTTTTCTTCTCTCCTTTTTCTTTTTCTCCTCCTTAACCATCTGTTATATCATCGCAACACTTTCATATCTACTGCTAGACACCAGTAAATGGTACAAACACCTCGACATGAGCGCATCTGGAGAGATTTTGTGGTCATGGATGGGTGCCGGGGGTAAGATTGGTGCAGGACAGTAGTTACAGACTCGAAACACTCTGTTCCTTCACAAGACGTGGAATGTAGCGGTGTACTTGTGGTCAGTTGCAGATTAAATCAGTGACAGTGCTGCAGGGAGGACTGGTCAGAAACAATGCGAGGAGATGTTTAAATCTCTAACTGTCTTGATCTCCATGTGTAAAGTTTGCAGTATCTCAGAATTCCCTGTCACTGACGTAGAATCACTGCAATTACGGAACTGAAGAGTTGATTTATGGATGAGATGCTTTGTAAATCAGTCCATTCTGTAATTGGCATGGTTGAATGTCGACGATCACAGGGATTGTGGAAACACATTTGTAGCTGAACAAGTCACTCTCATCCCACCTGATTGGTTCTAGGCAGTTCAGCAGCAAGCCACGCCTTAACCCATAACTGCCCATTCATTCACTCCGCTCACATCATGCCACAAGTCATCAAAGATTCGACATTGACCATCATTCAACCCTTCAGACGTCACACTTTAAACAGTTGCTCATACCTCACATTATTGTTATTATTATTGTTATTATTACGATTTCAAGTTCACACATGGTGGACCACGCTAGCAATGCCTCCCATGACACCAGAGGTTGATTTTGGTCAGACGGCTGTAAGACATACCAGGTTTCTTAATAATTGTGCCTCCCCTTCAACGTAGGAGGAGGAAGTGTCTCACAAACTCAGTCCACAAGAAAGTATGAGTCTCTTATATGAACAACCTCTGAAATTTTATCGGTAGCGTTCTGGTTCACCATGTATAATCCAAGTTTTACCAAGCAAACCGCTTTACAGTAAGTAGTCTAATGCGTAACCACCTACAATAGTTATTAATTGTAAATGATGGTATCTTATAACTATGTTTAAAGCAATATGTGAACCCTGCCTGTACATTTGTAATAGCTTCTTTTCTCTTTTTTACCAGTAGCGGTTTTTTTATATCCACCCTTTATGGCTTTCATTAAATACCCAAGTTTTTCATGTACCATCTTTGTTGGAACTAGTGTTAAGGACCGCCACGTAGTTTACAGGTTAAAATTCTATGCAGGCAGAACACAGTTTATTAGCTTTTCTGGCTCATGTGATGATTCAACGGCTTGCACAAATATCATTACTTGTAACCACCCCATCTAAAAGGGGTAGTTGCTCTCACTTATAAAGCAACTAGTACGAAGTCACTTTCTACGTTGGAAAGTTAATTATCTCTCTCTCAGGTAACCGCTGTATTTTATACGTCTTTTAAATCTGGAATGCGCCAACCAGCAATGTTATAACGATAGTGACATAACAACTGTATTTTCGATTGAGAGAGATTGGTTGGGAAGATATCAAACCAATTTGCTCACAATACAGATTAAAGGTATAAGAAAATCAGTAAGAGCGTCCATCGATTATTTGCTTTCATATAGTATGCAGAGCAAAGGATCTGAAAGGGCGGGAGACTTCCTCTTGTGGCAGCCATCGCAGGATTTTCCTCGTCCTCCCCGAGCGATGCTAGTGGCATGCCACTTCCGCCCCATCCCAGGCGCAAGTCGGAAGTTTCACGTCAGTATTTTCACAAAAGCTCTCGTGGGGGAAGGGTTTCCAGACTAGGCTGGCCAATGACAGTTCAGTCTGAGGGCTGATTTCCTCATACAGCTTCAAGCAGCTCAGTTCTAGTAGAGATGGGACCAAACATGGAACGAATATCAGTTTGTAAGTCTGGCAGTAATTATTCACTTAAGAAGAGCAGCATGGTGAATACATTCCTATATAGTTTGATGAAATTGATTGTATTTCACTCATTTTCTTTTTCCAGCCCCTTGCAGACTGGTAGGGGATTGTGGGAGAGTGATTCCTGTGACGAGGGTGGACACACTGTCTCCACTGCCGAAGCAGTCGATTTCCCGTTTATCGAATAGTTGCTTCGATATATATAATTATGATTTTGATTTCCGATGTAATTTTGAGTTTTACTGTTATTTGGAGGATGGGATGAAGTATTTGCTGATATTGATGACCTCTTGGTGATGATCACAGATGATGACACCCCAAATACAGCCCACCTACAGAGATGAGTGAGTACATGAATCTGTTTACAAACTGATATTGCGTGTATGGTAATGGTCATGTTCAGGTCGGGAAAATCTGCAGTAGGCGAACACTGAGCGCTCTTGCTCTATCGAACAATTCATTGATGATAATGATACGTTTCTGTTTAATCCCAGCGCTTCTGTGATTTTAATGGCTATCCACAGCGACGTGGATGGGATTGAGTGGTGTAGTCCATATGATAACCTATTTCTCTTATAGTCTTTTTCATTCAGTTATTTCAGTACAGAATAGATTGTGCGTGTCTTTGTACTGAAGTAAGAATGCCATCTCCATATATGTGAAACAGTCGTAGGAAGGAATATACATAATGTACAGATGTATCAGTGCAGTATTCAAATTGTAATGGAGCGATGTAGTTCATACGCACAACCAGTTATCTGCAAGGAAGACACATTACTCTACAACCCGCCAAGCGAGGATAAGACTTTAAAGTGTCAACTGTCTCCATTCTTGGTCTGTAGCTGGTTACTAACGAATATAGTAGAGCAAAGTAAAGCGAGTCAAACAAGTATGTAGAAGCATTCGATTACAGTGTTTTTGAACAATATTCTATTTTGTCTCACTGCTTACTGTAAACTTTAAAATCTCATACCCTCCCACTCGTAGTGTAAATTATGTTTCTGTTATTATTATTATTATTAATGTTGTTGTTTTTGTTGTTATTTGCAGTGGACATACAACTTGAGGAGGAGAAGGAGGAGGAGGAGGAGGAGAAGGAAGTGATGGTGGTGGTGGGGATGGTGGTCGAGTCAGCCCTCCAGCGGGAATGAATACCTGTGTGGTGGTGGTGGTGTGGGTATTGTATGTGAATCAGTATGTATTGACTGAGTTTAATTAAAATTATTTTTTATGCTAGACATGTGTTCTTGCTGTACACTCTGTCAGACCGTTTGCTTTGTACAGTAAATGAAAGAAAATAGTCGATGGACGCGTGTATTGATGTTCTGCACCTGTAATCAGCAGTGTGAGCAAATTGCTCTGATGTCGTCCCAGCCGATCTCTCTCGATCGAAAATGCATGTGTTCTGTCACTACCGTTTTTCCATTGCTGGTGTGCACATTCCCGACTTAAATGACGTATAAAATCCAGCGGTTTCCTGAGAGAGAGAATATTGACTTTCCAACTTAGAAAGTGACTTTGTTCTAGTTGCTTTATAATCGACAGCGATTACCCTTTCGAAATGTGATGGTTACAAGGAATGATATTTGTGCAAGCCGTTCAATCGCCACCCGAGTCAGAAAAGCTTGTAAACTATGTTCTGCGTGGATAGTATTTTAACCTGTAAGCTACCTGGAAATTCTTAACACTGATTCCAACAAAGGTGGTATATGAAAAATGGCATTTCCAGATTAAGGGGCTCCGGAACGCCCTATACTTGCAATGTTAAAATAACGCTTATAAATTACATCTTTCCTCACAAAGTATTTGAGGTAGGAAGTTGAACCTTTTACAGATTGTTTATTGGAATATGGGCTACAACTTAACACAGGGATTTTACAAAATTTTAGTTCAGTTATTAAAGATGATTTTTTTTCAATTGTAATGAAAATTCACAACATTTTTTTGCTATTTTTTATTTATATATTCAAAAATATACAGTTTTTTGGAAAGAGGCTGTGTTAAATTATGCAGAAGGTACTATCTAACATTTACTGAAAGTTTGAAACAAATATGTTTGGAAGATCCTTAGAAAACATGTAATTAGTATGAGAAAATAAAAGTTTTGGGAATCGAGCGACAAAGATTGGATTAACCTTTTAGTGCATTCCAGGTCCATAGGATGGATTATCTTCATCCTCTGCAAACTCCTCCTCCAGCTTCCTCTTGTTCCTCCTCCTGTTTACTCTTGCTTGTATTTCTAGACTCTTTACAGCCCTGTCTGCAGCCCGAAGGCGTTCCTTGTCTAAAGCAAGCATTGCTCGTACCATGTTAGAACCTATCTTCATTCCCATATTTCTAAATACCTTGCACCTTACAATGTTGCCATCATTGAAAGTCGCAACAGCATCATACACACCAAAGTGAAGTGTTTCTATTCCAACAAATACAGTCTTGCGGGTTCTCGACCATATAACACTATTTACACTTTCATTGGGGTTTTGAGTTTTTCCGTGAATACACTTTTTCAACAGTTCAGGTGCTGCTAAGTCTCTGAAAATAGGTTTTATCACCTCCATTATTGCATGAGGCAGACTATGCTTATGAGTGTACACTTTACCAGTTAGCAATCCTTTGTTATATTTACACCAACTGTCTTCTTCTTTGGGACACAAGCTATGTTGGGGATTTTCATCGGTTGAAGAAGTATGAAAAAAAAGAGCCCAAACAGCCTTCTTCATTTCGTCGACACTTTGTGTATTTTGCCTAATAGCCATTCCATAATAGTTCTGTATTTTGTCAATTACACTGTCAGTTAACCTTCCCTTCCCATCCAACCCTTTACCATCACTGAGTTTTTGTTTTTTGTACGAAGCTTTCAGTCGCCGAAGTCTTGTTCCCATTCGCTTCTGTACGTGTCCAATACACTCAAATTTCTGCACTACAACATCATCACCATAGGGCTTCAGTCCTTGAACATGTTTGAAACTTTTAGAATCACCGTCACCAGGGTAATTAACATATCGCACTTTATCACACGCCTCAGAACGCTGGAATATACTGGCAACACCAGCCACTTCCATTCCTCCACTACTGCCACTATAGTTAGCTTTGCAATTATTTTCATGTGTACCTTTATATTTTTGTGGACATCTACAATACTTTGATATTACTGCTACATCTAAAACTTTCCCTGTATACGTACTGGTGGCAGATACTACACCATGAAGAGATGTGTGTCCCCGTTTATGCCAGGTACCATCGAACGCTGCAGTCAAATCTCTGTTACCATTATTTTCCATTACTGCCTCTTCCACAGCGTTCTTCATAGATTCTATACAGACATCTTCTACTTTAGACCCTATTAATTTATTATAGGTCGTAAACTTGGTTGGGGGATTTGGAAGATTCATGATGCCACAGAAAATTGCACCTGCAGTAGCACCCTTACCAACTGAACGCAAGGAATAAACAAATCTAATGTTGTGTTCGTGGATTTTGCTACCATTTTCTTCAGTTGCAGTTACTGCAACACTGTTCCAAAAGGTGGTCATGTATGAACACTTATCACATTTCAGTTGTATTTCACCAGCAAGTCCTACGTGCTTTATTATGGAGAGTTCCAGACCAACTTCACTACAATGAATACATCTTACACAGTTTGAAAAATTCCTTTGAGAACCGACATATCAAATATTTCATTCACATCCGATTCGCCCATAAAACATTCATAGTTTTCACTCATTGAACCAAGCTTCTTCTGTGAAGTATTTTCTTTCCCACTTTGACTGCTATGGGCAGGTGTACTTGAGAGGTTAGGTTCACTCACTTGGTTATCGTCTTTATTGTTTACAGTAATAACACATACCTTTGGCTTTCCAACATTTCTCCTTTTCTTAAAAGCCTTCAGAGGATTTCTAATAACTTTACTTTTACTCATTATTATACTTCAACAAAACAGAGACTCAAGAAACAGAATTAATTACGAATATTTTCGAGATAACGACAGAGTAAATAAACATGAAACAATCGACAATCACACCAGCGATATATATTGAACCATCACAGGTTAGCCACAACGCATACTTTATCTCACATCACTAAAATGTACCTGATGAACACGGACGTTAATAATAACACCATTTGACAGCAGTTTAACAGCGCCACAGTGGGTCACACCCATGTAGAACACATTTCAAAAAAAATTTAAAAATAGTTGTAGTCTTCGGAATTGAATAAATTATATATCCATTAAAAGGTAATAGTCTGCAGATTCAGAAAACGCAAAAAAGTAAAAATTGAACTTTTCATGATTTTGAGCCTTTCCGGAGCCCCTTAAGGCGGGAGCTGCTGCTGGACAGCCTCTGAACCAGTCAGGCGCATGTAAGTGTCCTGTTCAGCTATGGATATGTTACCACGATCCCTGTGATCATCGGCATTCAACCACGACAACTACAGAATGGATTGATTTGCAAAGGCCCCATCCATAAATTGTGTGTTTTGTGTTGGGTCGTGTGCATTGTGTGCGTTGTGTGCATTGTGCGCATTGTGTGCATGGGTGCCGTGAGTAAAATTGGTGTGGGACAGCAGTTACAGACTCGCATTACTCTGTACCTTCGTGAGATGTGGAATGTAGCGGTCTACTTTTAGTAGATATAGCACTCTCCTACTTCTGTCCAGTTCCGACTTAAGGTGGAACGATCAGACGGGCAAAGCTGCAGAGAGGGAAGGGCAGAGAGTGTGTAACAGTTACAAGATGCCGAGGGACTGTCTAAAAAAACCACGTTGGAGTTATACTGTTGCAGATAGGTTCGAAAAAAGTGACTCGCTTCAAGATATGAGAGTGCCACGAATATGATTCACTAGTGGCTGTAATCATTGAAAGACATCTCCATGGGATCCAACGAGGGTATGTGGTTGAATGGAAAGAGTTGATTCCAAATCGCAGACAGCATTTCTACCAGAAAATGTAACATTATAGATCTAGAAAGATCTACTGTATGTGATCATTCTCAATCAACCATCATCCTCCCTCACCTATAATACACAGTAGATATATCGCAGAACCTGTGACATGGCATTGGGATAGAGTGCGTTACAAATACTGGAGAAATATCTAGCGGTGGTGTGAGGGAGTTGCTAATGCCAGCTTAATAGAATGTTCCTTAGCCGAATCAGTTTCTGAATTCGGTGATTTTATTACGAGCTTACACTACTTGCGATGTGCACCCGCACTTTGTCTGTTGGTACACACACCCCAGCGATCACCATCTATATTCAATGTCATGGTAATTGTATGGAAGTAACATCCTATCTCGACTTATAAAGCTTTTATAGTTTTTAACGTGGATATCGTTTGCGATAATTATGTGTGCCTGTAGAACCAAGACCGCTTTTTATGCAGGGAGACAGTAACATAAGTGTTGCGATCGAGTTTTTAACATCTGGTGGCTTGCAAGACGATTACGTCTCTCTTCCTAAGACACAGTGGTACCATTCGCAAGAAAAACGAATGAGACATGCCCATCCATCGGAGTTTCGTTTAGTATTGTTTGGTATCGCCAGCATTCAGTTAGTGGCGAAGTATTTTACTTAGTAGGGAATGTGTGACAGATTCATTGTGATCAGCGGGCTTATAAATTTGTGTACTGTGGTCAGTGTTCCGACAAGTGCAAAGAAAATGACTATGTCCTGTCATAAGGAAGGAATGGGTTTGATGTTGAAAATTGCAATAGTTGT
This sequence comes from Schistocerca serialis cubense, assembly GCF_023864345.2. NCBI lineage: Eukaryota > Metazoa > Arthropoda > Insecta > Orthoptera > Acrididae > Schistocerca > Schistocerca serialis. The sequence continues at coordinate 987,029,599 of NC_064640.1, read as the reverse complement.
AAGGGGGATGAAAGATTTTTTCACGTGGAAAGTATGTCCAATCATAAGGAGGGTATAGATTTTCGTATTTCCAGAGCCACAGCCATCAGGAGGGGGTAGTTGGTTGGTTGATTGTTGGGTTTGGGAGAGGGGACCAAACAGCGAGGTCAGCAGTCCCGTCCTATTAGAGAAGGATGAGGAAGGAAATCAGCCATGCCCTTTCAAAGGAACCATCCCAGCATTTGCGGGATCGATTTAGGGAAATCACAGAAAACCTAAATCAGGATGGAGGGACAGGAGCTTTAACCATCGTCCTCCTGTATGCGAGTCCTGTCCACTGCTCCACCTCGTTCTGTCAGGTGGGGGTATTTCCAATACCTTGCTCGTTGTCGAGTGTCATGAGATTTAGACTGCAATCGTAATATTTAATTGTAAGTGCAGTGATAATATATATGTGGCTGGTTTTCTTGGACAATTCTGTCCGACATGTGGGGAGCAAGAATGCTGGGGTACAAGAATGCATCTGACTTAACCGAGTCGCTCTTTAGGTGGGTGAATGACGAACTAATACTATGTATGTGATGGGTAGCCTTCATGATCGAATGCGTTCTCTGTGGAAATTTGAGAAGATACAATATGGACATGTGTTTATGCTGGACAGTTGTCGTCCCCCCCCCCCCCCCCCTGTAAACTATCTGGTTGACTGCTTCTACACATTTCTATCTTTATTTAGTTGAGATAACATCGATTGTAACATGTCTTGAATGCATCTAGTTGATGAAAGCAGGTGGAAGAGACGTTTGTTGTTCTGTAGTCATTAGAAACGCCTTAGTTGTCTTTGTAAAAGTATAAGGATGATTTGGAATAAGTTATACAGGGTGTATTTGGCACGTCTATACTTCTGAAAGTATTAAACATTATACAATGAATTTGGTTTTTTGGCGAACAGGAAACTCAAAACGTTTTTTTCATACCTTTTCATAAGTGTTCAATATGCCCCCCCTTGAGATGCATCTCCTATGTCAATGCGGTATTCAGATTATTCCCTCACTGCAGCGAGCATGTCTTGTGTTACAACTTCAACAGCTGGTGTTATGTGATGCCTCAGTTCATTCATTGTTGTTGGTAATGGAGGCACATAAACAAAGTATTTATAAACTCCCCACAAGAAATGATTGCATACAGTCATGTCTGGTTATCTTGAAGATCAGTAATGTAAGGCTGAATCATTTGGTCCAGTGAAAACCGATCCATCGTTAAGTAATTCTTTGATTCAAAAATTCCCACACTTCCAGATATCAGTGTGGCAGTACACCATCCTGTTGATAAATGAAGTCGTTCGAATCAATCTCTAACAGTGGGGAATAGAAAGTTCTCAAGCATATCGAAATATATGCATCCTGTAACAGTGTTCTCGACAAAGAAAAGTGGACCATACCCCTTTTACCGTGAAACTGTACAAAAGAATTAAATTTTGGAGAGTCCTTCTCATATTGTACAACCTCATGTGGTTGTCCGTACTCCATATTCTCGCATTATGACGGTTCACCTTTCCGTTTAAATGGAATGCTGCCTCGTCACTAAACACTAAGCGGGGAAGAAAACTGGCAATCTCCATCTTGCCAATAACAAAATTATAGAACTCCCCACGTTGTTGTTTGTCACCTTCACGAAGAGTTTGCAGTAGCTGAATTTTGTATGGTTTCATGTGTAAACGTCGACGCAACAAACGCCAGACGGACATCGGGGGCATGTTGAGGTGTCGACCTGCACGGCGAATGCATTTCTGCGGCGCGTGGGTCTGCTCCTGAGATCTGTAAAATAGTCCGAATGAAGGAAGCGAGTGAAAGCAAGTGAGGTAAAGCACTTCGGTTCTGCAAGTAAAGTTAAAGCACCTTTACTGGTGTATAAACATATACAAAGACATTTGGTACAGATGAGCACGTAGGTGCGAAGCTGTTCCTGTATCAAAGCTAACAGTTACTAGAAGTTGCAAAGGCAAAGTCTATAATGGCTAGCCCCCCTACAAGTGGAAGCTAAGTTGCTTGGTCGTTTGATCTCGATCAACTGGGCAGAAAGTAGAGCGGCGCTCGTCGAGCTCCACAGCATCGGCTAGAGGGCGCTGTGGTCGGCGTAGTTGGTCCGCTCTCGTAGTCCCAACCTACGAGCGTGCACATACGCTGTGGCATCAGAACTATCGATACCACAGTTCATGCCATCGTCTAATGCTCTGTGCTGTAGGAGGATCCACGCCATACTTAGAACGGAAGTCAAGCTGAACAATTATTACTGATCTGCACTCCACAAAACATAGAACACAACACGCTCTCTGTTGTCCCGACACCATTTTTAGTAGGACTGAAGTGGGTGTATACTGCTGATAGTTAGCAGGTACCCTGTAAAACTCGAGACTTTGCTCTTTCCAACAGTACGTTGTTGACGCACATATCTCAAATAATATAACAGTTATGATTTTTATAAAAATTGGATGATTCTTTTTGATACACCCTGTATTATTTACATAGATATTAGTTAAAAAATACGAGTGGTACTACCTGTTTCCGCTATTTTCGAGTTTTCACGTAAATATCTTCGCAGACGAGATAAGTTTCTAGTTACTCAGTGGTTTGCAGGACGTCCCACCTCGCTGCACCTCGTTAAAGTTTCGGGTTTCTAGCGATATAATTTCCACTCTCTGTCTTCGGAATTATACTGTGAAAGCGATCAATAGCATGCTGCTGTGTGGCTGATGTCGAGAACTTCCGCGTAAATGGTATGATTTCTGTTAAACCGTGTGAAAATACATATTCGTCTAGTCCAAGAGGCTGGAGATGGCTGTAGAAAGCACTGCATTAAGCAAGCAAGCAGGTCACGGCCAGAAATAGAAACATCTTTGTGCTAGGGGGAACCGGCCCAGCCTTTGTAGACCAGTTCAGAGAGTGACATCGGTCTACTGAGGGTGCTCTCATCGCGTATCAGGCAAGTGTCTCTGTGACGTCTGAGAGTCACATGATGTCTTCTTTGTTAGAGTGTTCAGAGGCAACTGCCAGCAGACCATCCTCCTCTGGTTCACACAAATGGGATGCTTTACCTCATCTGCCACTGTGGCTTTAGAGCATCTCTAGACCAGCAGCTGTAGGACATCGAAAATCTACTGAAAATTCCAGCCATTTTTCTCGCCTGAAGGTCAGTGCTTCGAATTCTGTCTGTGTAATTGATCTAATCTGTGCTTAGACACCAATGACACCAGTGTGTACTTCGAGAAGTGAGGAAAATAACGTCCCTGAGTCCAGCAGCAAATATGAACTAAGTCCACTCACCGTTCCAGGAAAGTTATGAACACCACAGCAGCTATAGCACGTAGCACTCAGAAATCTTTCTCTCTCTCTGGCAGTGTCTTCAAGCAAGCAGCTAAAACTCGAAGAGCGGTAAAGTAGTGAGAGTCCTCTTTAGAGTTACAGAGATATTTATTTCAACTACCAAATGTCATCGTTTTGCTGTGTAAAATCAGATATTCCAACTGATACCTGTCTCGAGGTCTGTTTCACGCAAAAGCGTGTGAAGTGTCTCGGGGTGATTTCACAAGTGGGCCGCGATCTGTTTTTGGAGTCTGTGTTCAAGTGTGGCGGTCTACATCTCAAAATTGAAGCAAACTAATGTGCAGTGATCGTTTTGAAAACGTATCTAGAGACACATTCAATTGGATTTAGTAACTCCTGAAGCGGCTCGTACTCAAAGACGAGAGTATTCCTCACAAAAGCACGCGAAGTGTCTCAGGGACGGTTTCAGAGGTCTGCCGCCATTTTTTTTTGCAGAGTCTGTGTTCAAGTGTGGCGGTGGTGGTATTCCTCGGAATAAAAAGTGTATTTACATTGAAAACTGTTAAAATATTTTTGCGTTATCTGCAAAGCCCTCTCTCTCTTTGTGCAGTGGTCCATTTAGTTCCTGTGACATCTTCAAGTTATGTACGCGACAGTATTCCACACATTGCTTAAACACCAGATATAAGCCGCGCAGGATTAGTCGAGCAGTCTGAGGCCCTGCAGTCGTGGACTGTGCGGCTGGTCACAGCGGAGGTTCGAGTCCTCCCTAGGGCATGGGTGTGTGTGTTTGTCCTTAGGATAATTTAGGTTAAGTAGTGTGTTAGCTTAGGGACTGATAACCTTAGCAGTTAAATCCCATAAGATTTCACACACATTTTTTTGAACCAGATATAATAAAACAGTTCGTGTTTAACGACAAAGGGTATCTGTGCGCTGGGGGTGGGAAGGAGGAAGGCTGCAGGTATCGAAAATCTACCCCCTTCTAACAGCCGTGTACCGCAAGTCTCTAGAGGAACGGAGGGTTCCAAACGATTGGAAAAGAGCACAGATAGTCCCAGTCTTCAAGAAGGGTCGTCGAGCAGATGCGCAAAACTATAGACCTATATCTCTTACGTCGATCTCTTGTAGAATTTTAGAACATGTCATTTTTGGAAACCCAGAATCTACTATGTAGGAATCAACATGGATTCCGGAAACAGCGATCGTGTGAGACCCAACTCGCCTTATTTGTTCATGAGACCCAGAAAATATTAGATACAGGCTCCCGGGTAGATGCTATTTTTCTTGACTTCCGGAAGGCGTTCGATACAGTTCCGCACTGTCGCCTGATAAACAAAGTAAGAGCCTACGGAATATCAGACCAGCTGTGTGGCTGGATTGAAGAGTTTTTAGCAAACAGATCACAGCATGTTGTTATCAATGGAGAGACGTGTACAGACGTTAAAGTAACCTCTGGCGTGCCACAGGGGAGTGTTATGGGACCATTGCTTTTCGCAATATATATAAATGACTTAGTAGATAGTGTCGGAAGTTCCATGCGGCTTTTCGCGGATGATGCTGTAGTATACAGAGAAGTTGCAGCATTAGAAAATTGTAGCGAAATGCAGGAAGATCTGCAGCGGATAGGCACTTGGTGCAGGGAGTGGCAACTGACCCTTAACATAGACAAATGTAATGTATTGCGAATACATAGAAAGAAGGATCCTTTATTGTATGATTATATGATAGCGGAACAAACACTGGTAGCAGTTACTTCTGTAAAATATCTGGGAGTATGCGTGCAGAACGATTTGAAGTGGAATGATCATATAAAATTAATTGTTGGTAAGGCGGGTACCAGGTTGAGATTCATTGGGAGAGTGCTTAGAAAATGTAGTCCATCAACAAAGGAGGTGGCTTACAAAACACTCGTTCGACCTATACTTGAGTATTGCTCATCAGTGTGGGATCCGTACCAGATCGGTCTGACGGAGGAGATAGAGAAGATCCAAAGAAGAGCGGCGCGTTTCGTCACAGGGTTATTTGGTAACCGTGATAGCGTTACGGAGATGTTTAATAAACTCAAGTGGCAGACTCTGCAAGAGAGGCGTTCTGCATCGCGGTGTAGCTTGCTCGCCAGGTTTCGAGAGGGTGCGTTTCTGGATGAGGTATCGAATATATTGCTTCCCCCTACTTATACCTCCCGAGGAGATCACGAATGTAAAATTAGAGAGATTAGAGCGCGCACGGAGGCTTTCAGACAGTCGTTCTTCCCGCGAACCATACGCGACTGGAACAGGAAAGGGAGGTAATGACAGTGGCACGTAAAGTGCCCTCCGCCACACACCGCTGGGTGGCTTGCGGAGTATCAATGTAGATGTAGATGTAGATGTATCTCCAAAATGACAGGAAGTACGCTGCTGCATATTCATTATTTGATGAAACGCATATGCCTTCACCAAATATCATAGGTTTCCAAACGTCACGCCGGCTGCTATCGACACAAACCTCAGCAGTATGATTACAGATAATAATTCCTGTTAAACTTGCCTTTCTCCAAAGAGAGACACCTCATCCATTGAACACATTGTACACACATTAAACAATTATGTCCAACTGCCCAGTCCAGCAACTAGACACAGACTGAGCGCATTTCCTGTCATTTTCCCCCCAGACCGCCATCTTGGATTATGCTGTGGGAGAGGAGAGGGGGAGGCTCGACAGTGCCCTATGGTGGAGGTGTTGTGAACCAGATCAGTTAGGCTGCGGACCTCATGGTGATCACATTGGATGGAGCTACTGTATATGGCACATGTAATTGTTTAAATAAACAATGCATACAAAATAAAATCCTACGTCTGGCCTATCCAGCAGCCCAGTACAGACTGAGCCCTTTTCCCACCAATTTCTAGAGTGGGGAGGGGGGAAGGGGAGGAGCGGGGATAGGTTAGTCGAGGTAGTCCAGTTGACTCTTTTCTTGCCATAATTTGAACTTCCACACTGACATCACTGCGATGTTGCCACGCCTACGGTGGCCATCTCGGATCCGCCATCTTGAATAAGTTTGGCAACAATGCAGAGTGGGGTGACACCAGCTTTGTCCTACTGCTGACAGGGACTTGCACAGAGCTGTTCGGCTACTAATGTAAGAGTTAAAGACAAGTAAGAGGAAGGGCAGTAATTGAGAATATGATAAAGATGGAGCATGATAGTCTCTACGCTTATCGCCACGTAGCCACCATAATTGTTCATAGATGGGAGTGATATGGTTGAAAATGCATATATCTGAATGCATCATACACAAGCATTTATCACCAATTCGAGCGTGTGTGAGCTTTCACGTGAAAGTTCTTGAAGAATAGCATCTATATAGCCAAGTATGCAGAACAGAAAAAGTTTGACTTGTTAGTTTAGCAAATAAAAGATCCCAAAGTCGACAATGTCGAAACATTTGCTGAAATCCAAAATCACATAAGTCACCTCTTGTTCGTGCACAGCTTGTTCAGTCAATCAGCCACTTTTATAAGCACAGTTGTCGTGCTGTAATTTTGCTAGAAAGCAGACTGGTATTCATCTAAAGAGTTATTTGATGTTAAATAATCAGTAAGCTATTCGTGAACTATGTATTCTAAAGCCTTAGATAATGCTTGTGAAATGCAAATGGACTTGTAGTCAGAAGATTGTTTGTGAGATGCAGTTTTGTGTAATGGTTTTATGAGTCCCTGCTTCAGGTTATCGAGAAGTTGCTAGACGTTAAAAAAAGAGACTGTTATTTTGGGCAGCAGTGGATAGGTGAGAAAACTGATCATTTGTACTGTAATATTATCATGTCCTGCAGCTGCCATACGAATTCACACAATTGACTTAGTGACCGTGTTGGGGGTTGCAGCCTACAGAAAAAAATTTTCGTGTTTTCAAATGGTTCAAATGGCTCTGAGCACTATGGGACTTCACATCTGAGGTCATCAGTCCCCTAGAACTTAGAACTACTTAAACCTATCTAACCTAAGGACATCACACACATCTATGCCCGAGGCAGGATTCGAACCTGCGACCGTAGCGGTCACGCGGTTCCAAACTGAAGCGCCTAGAACCGCACGGCCACTCCGGCCGGCCTTTTCGTTTGTACCAGTCACTAATACTTTAAGGGACTCAACGGTTTGCGCCCTTGTGTCTTGGTTAATTAAAGATATCAGTTTGGTGAAATACTCATTTAGATAGTCAACCAAAAGTAGAGGCTGAACTGCAGATTTAGGTTTGCCTATTTGTAGACCTCGTAGATTTTTCCACAGGATTTTTTTAACGTCTGTGCTATTTCTCAGTTAGTGAGTGGAGACACCTTAACTTTGCATTTCTAACAGATTTACTAACTCAGCTGCGTAGCTGTTTGTGGGTGAGATGATTATTAGAGGCCGGCTGCCATTTGTATGTCTTGTGTACTGACACTCATAGGGTGCTCAAGGTGATCTGTAGGCCATGGTGCGGTTTTCCCCTTACAGTTTCCGTTTTTAGAGGAGCGTGTGAAAGAGTTGTGTTGCAAATCTTTCATTAATTCTAAGTGTGACTTCCGCCGCAGCAGGGTGGCTTTGTGTATATCTCAATTTGGTACACTGCCAGTCCCACACAGAGCCTCTGGAGGAGGAATGAGCGCCTGCCATCATTTATTTATGTTTTTATTTATTTTAGTGTTATATATTTTCACAGCCCTACTTCCTTTATCCATCCTGTATGAATGAAAAACGACCAAAAGAGAGCAGCTGAAAACTCGTTCCCGAACAGTGTTTGATAGCCTCGTATTGTTTTATGAGGTATTGCCAACTCGAACTTCTGGGGACGAAAGAGGGTAACCTGATGACGTGGTCGAACCACTGTTTTTGTGATTTAAATATCATGCACTGTGGAGAGCAGGTGGTACCTGTCCTCCCCCCCCCCCCCCCCCTCCCGTGGCCTGGTCCTTACGTTAGTAAGGAGAGAGCCGTATGGTGCGTTCGCTTTCTGCCAGCTGGCCAGGTAATTTTCTGGGCAAAAGCCGGTAGCCATTATGTAGCCTTTTTCAGTTTTAAGCTCCAAATTGTAGCCTTTGGTACGGGTCATGTTAGGTCTTTGAAAGTTACATAGGTCTTAATACAATGAGGTGACTAAAGTGGTGCGATAGCGATATGCACATATACAGAAGCCGGTAGTATCGCGTACACAAGGTGCAAAAGGACAGTACACTGGCGGAGCTGTCGTTTGTACTCAGATGATTCATGTGTAGAGGTTTCTGAGGTGATTATGGCCGCATGACGAGAATTAAGAGTTGGAGCTAGACGCATGGGACTTTCCATTTCGGAAATCGTTACCGACTTGAATATTCCGAGATCCACAGTGTCAAGAATGTGCCAAAAAGGCCACATTTGAGCCATTACCTCTCACAAAGAACAACGTAGTGGCAGAAAGCCTTCACTTAACGGTCGAGAGAAGCGGCGTTTCCGTAGAGTTCTCTGTGCTCACAGACAAGCAACAAAGCGTGAAATAACCGTTAGAAATCAATGTGGGACGTGCTTTGAAAGTATCCGTTAGGACAGTGCGGTGAAATTTTGGCTTTAATGGGCTATGGCAGCAGACGACCGACGCGAGTGCCTCTGTTAACAATACATCACATGCAGCGCCTCTCCTGGGCTTTTGACCATACTGGTTGGACCCTAGACGACTGGAGAACCACGGCCTGGTCAGATAAGTCCCTATTTCAGTTGGTAAAAGCTGATGGTAGGATAAGCGTGTGGCGCAAACCCCACGAAACCGTGGACCCCAGCTGTCAACAAGGCACTGTGCAATCTGGTGATGGGTCCACAGTGGTGTGGGCTGTGTTTCCATGGAAAGGACTAAGTCTTCTGGATATTTAGCTACTTGGAGAAGATCTGCTGTCGTTCATGGATGTCATGTTTCCAAATAAAGATGGAATTCTTATGATTGACAATGCACCATGTCACCGGGCCACAGTGGTTTATAATTGGTCTGAAGAACATTCTGGACAATTGGAGCGAATCATTTGGTCACCCAGATCGAACATTTATGGGACATAATCAAGAAGTCAGTTCATGCGCAATATCCCGCATTGGCATCACTTACGCAGTTATGAACAGCCACAGAGGCAGCATGTCTCAATATTTCTGCAGGGGACTTCCAACGACTTCTTGAGTCCATGCCACGTTGAGTTGCTGCACTATTCTAGGCAAAAGGAGCTCCGACACAATATTAGGTGTTATAAAATTTTTGTTTCCTCAATGTATATTTCATGTGGAAATGTGTGTGAAACAAGGTAATTTTAACTAGTTTTTTTGTGAACCACATCTTTGTTGTTGTGAGCTTGTGACATCCAAGCAGTTCTTACTCTGTCTCTTTTTCACAGTAGAACGAGAATAAAGTAGTTCTATGTGAGTTAATAAGCCCGCTGATATACAATTTTCGTGTGAAATCTCGTAATTTTAGCTTGCTCTCCTCTGGAACCACATCACTGCCATTGTGCCGCTAGAACAATTCTCAGTCGATTCCGTTTTGTAAGAAGCATAATAATATGCAAGTGGACGTACTTTAACTTTGGACCATGATCCAACCACGTGGTGATCACTTCATAAGTCGATGTTTTGGAGCCTGATTAGATAACTCAAAATGGTTCAAATGGCTCTAAGCACTATGGGACTTAACATCTCTCCCGTAGACATAGAACTACTTCAACCTGACTAACCTAAGGACATCATACACATCCATGCCAGAGGCAGGATTCGAGCCTGCGACCGTAGCAGCAGCGGGGTTCCGGACTGAAGCGCCTAGAATCGCTCGGCCACCGCGGCCGGCAGTACATAACTGCTAGGATCTTGTTTCAGCAGTACATCAATGGAAAGTTCGCTTTTTCTGTTTTAACTGCGTTATTTATCTTTCCTCCTCTATGCTCGTTATCGAAATTAATTTTTTAGATGCCGCACGTCTGTGTACAAACGATATCAGATCCCGCCATCAGCCTTGGTGTCCCAGCATCTGGTGCATGGTGAAGTTCATCAACTTAGTGGAAATCTACCGGAAGTCTACGATAAAATGAATGTTCCCTTGCTTTTGAACCCAGACACAATTATCGCTTCCTCATCCCTATCAGCACTTTGCAAGGTTAAATAAATATATTTTATTTTATTTTATTTACACGCCAAGTTCCGTAGGACCAAATTGAGGAGCAAATCTCCAAGGTCATGGAACGTGTCAGTACATGAAATTACAACATAAAAGTAACAACAGATAAAAATAAATGTTTATGAACCCGAAAAAGTAAGTCCATAAGTTTAAGTAAACGCAATCAACAATACAATAACAATCAGCTTAATTTTTCAAGGAACTCCTCGACAGAATAGAAGCAGTGACCCATGAGGAAACTCATCAGTTTCGATTTCAAAGCGCGTGGATTCCTGATAAGATTTTTGAATTCAAGTGGTAGGTTACTGAAAATGGATGCAGCAGTATACTGCACACCTTTTTGCACAAGAGTTGAGAAAGTCCGATCCATATGAAGGTTTGATTTCTGACAAGTATTAACCGAGTGAATGGTGCTTATTCTTGGGAATAAGCTAATATTGTTGACAAGAAATTACAGTAAAGAATATATGTATTGAGATGCCAATGTCAAAATACCTAGATTCGAGAACAGGGGTCGACAAGAGAACCGTGAACTTACACCACTTATTGCCTGAACCGCCCGTTTCTGAGCCAAAAATATCCTTTTAGAATGGGAAGAGTAACCCCAAAATATAATACCATAAGACATAAGCGAATGAAAATAAGCAAAGTAGATTAATTTTCGCGTCTAACGATCACTCACTTCTGATACCGTTCGAATAGTAAAAATGGCAGTACTAAGTCTCTGAACAAGATGCTGAATATGGGCTTTCCATGACATCTTACTATCTATCCGAACACCTAGACATTTGAACTGTTCAGTTTCACTAATCATATGCCCGTTCTGTGAAATCAAGACGTCAGGTTTTGTTCAATTGTGTGTTAGAAACTGTAAAAACTGAGTCTTACTCTGATTTGGCGTTAGTTTAATTTCTACAAGCCATGAACTTATGTCATGTACTGCACTATTTGAATCCGAGCCAATGTTGCACACAACATCCTTTACTACCAAGCTAGTGTCATCAGCAAACAGAAGTATTTGAGCGTTACAAGTAATACTAGAGGGCATATCATTTATATAAATAAGGAACAGGAGTGGCCCCAACACTGATCCCTGGGGCACCCCCCACTTGACAGTACCCCACTCAGACCCCACATCACAGCTGTTATCAACATTGTGAATAATGACCTTTTGCTGTCTGTTGCTAAAGTAAGAGGTGAACCAATTGTGAGCTTTTCCCCATATTCTGTAATGGTCCAACTTCTGGAGCAATATTTTGTGATCAACACAATCAAATGCCTTAGTTAAATCAAAAAATATGCCAAATGTTCGAAACCTTTTGTTTAGCCCGTCCAGTACCTCACAGAGAAAAGAGAATATAGCATTTTCAGTTGTTAAATGACTTCTAAAACCAAACTGTACATCTGATAGCAAATCGTGTGATATAAAATGATCAATTATCCTTACATACACAGCCTTTCCAATATCTTTTGCAAACACTGATGGCATAGAAATAGGTCTACATCTATCTACATTATTCCTTTCTCCCTTTTCATAAAGTGGATTTACTACTGAGTACTGGAATCGCTCAGGAAACTGACCATTCCTAAAGGAAAAATTACAAATATGGCTAAGTGCAGGGCTAACATGTGCAGCACAGTACTTTAATATTCTACTAGGCACTCCATCATAACCATGAGAGTCCTCAGTGATTTAATTATTGACTCAATCTCCTTCTTGTCTGTATCACAGAGGAGTATTTCAGACATCAAACTCGGAAAGGCATTTGCCAAAAAGTTATATGATTCCATGTAGAAACTAAATTTTTATTTAATTCACGAGCATTGCTCAGAAAATGATTGTTAAATACTGTACATACATCTGATTTATCAGTAACAGAAATATTTTTACTGCAAACTGACTTTATATCGTCGACCTTGTGCTGCTGACCAGATACTTCCTTCACAACTGACCATATGATTTTAATTTTATCCTATGAATTAGCTATTCTGTTTTCATGCCACATATTCTTTGCCTTTCTAATAACACTTTTAGTACAATACTGTTTGTAATGGGCTACTGTAGCTTGATTGTGACTACTTCTAACATTTTGATATAATTCTCGCTTTGTTCTACAAGATATCCTTATCCCACTAGTCAGCCACCCAGGCTGTCCATTACTGCTAGTACCCCGTTTAGAACGTTCTGATGGAAAGCAACTCACCAAGAGTATGAGAAATGTGTTAAGGAAAGCATTGTATTTATCATCTATGTTACTGACACTATAAACATCCTGCCACTCTTGTTTATTGACAAGGTTTAAAGAACTCTCTATTGCTGTTGGATTAACTTTCCTACATAGTTTGTAATTATATGTGACATTAGTTTGAGTACAAAAGCCTTTTAGTGTTAAAATTTGTGCATAATGGTCTGAAAGGCCATTCACGCTTTTACTAGCAGAATGCCCAACTAGTAATGAAGAATGAATAAAAATATTGTCTATGGCTGTGCTACTGTTCCCCTGCACCCTAGCTGGAAAAACACAGTCTGCATCAGATCATATGAATTTAGGAGATCTGCCAATACCCTTTTTCTTGCACCATCATACACAAAATTAATATTGAAGTCACCACACATAACAAATTTCTGGTATTTCCTTCAAAGTGAATGAAGAACCCTCTCAGGCTTGAGGAGAAATGCTCTGAAGTCGGAGTTAGGCGACCTATAAAGAACAATTAGAAGTTAAGTTTCACTAACTTCAACTGTTCTTGCACAACATTCAGATATCTGTTCAGTGCAGTGTCGTGATATGTCTATGGACTCAAATGAAATACTGTTTTTTACATGCATAGCCACTCTCCCACCCCGCAAGGAACTCCTTGAGAAACAGTCAGCTAATCTGTAGCCTGATAAAGGATGCCTCTGAATTATCAAATTATTTAAGTGGTGCTCTGATATACCAATAATTTCAGAGTCAACATCTATTAGCAGTTCACTAACTTATATTTTGATGAAATATGCTAATTCGTTCTCTACTTGGAAACGTTACATCCTCAGAAGGTGAGCCCTTAGTTAGAGGGACTTCCTTTAAGCATGTATACCTATCAGCTGACTTCAATCTAAAAAAGGTGCATCTCTAACACCAACTACTACAGTTTTGAGTATTTAAATTCACCTTAAGGAATCACTTCCATCGTAAATGTTTCTTGTATATTGAACAGGTTAATTACCTGAGAGATCGTTAGCTCGTAGCATGTCAGGTTTGGCCTTTCTTAGAGTAATAAAACAGTTGAAATTAAATGTAGCCAGTTTAGACTGTAATTGAGCTGAATCACTTCTTTCCCCATCAGGTTTCCCTGTAAACAACTTAAAAGCACCATCTGTTGCGATATGATGTCTAGAACAGATGACAGGAACTGATTACCTGCATTAACGAGGAAGAGACAATCTCCTATGTTTATGACGCCACTTTCATCAATCGTTACATGCCTGTAATTATTCATGCAGATCAACAACCTTGTTACCAATTGCTAATTAAATAATTTATTAATGACCATTTCACATTTTTATCTGGCCAAGCCGGCCGATGTGGCCGAGCGGTTCTAGGCGCTTCAGTCTGAAGCCCCTCCGTTCTAGGCGCTTCAGTCTGAACCGCTCTGTTCGCAGGTTCGAATCCTGCCTCGGGCATGGATGTGTGTGATGTCCTTAGGTTAGTTAGGTTCAAGTAGTTTCAAGTTCTAGGGGACTGATGACTTCAGATGTTAAGTCCAATAGTGCTCAGAGCCATTTGAACCATTTTTTATCTGGCCAACCCTTTGGTCTCTGAGCTAAAATTTCTGCAGGGTATGTATGGAAAGTGACTTTGGCGTATGTACATGCAAAGTCAGCGGTCTCAGACGGTCCTGGGATTAAATATTCCTAGAAAATACCGCAGATTTAAGCGTGCAGATTAATTTCTAAGACAGGTACAACACCGTTTCACATGTTTATCTTATAAATTATTGAGTCTCTTAGTGATCTCAGGTTAACACTTCATTATTTATGTGCAAGTTATTTCCTACCACTGATTGTAAAAAAATATCATAGGCGTTAGTTGCAAGCGCAGGCATATACATGCGCTTAGTATCTATAAAAGTCGCTACTTGCGGTATGTACTTCGGGCATTGCAACCAGTAAGTCGTGAATATTACGTCATGATCAAACAGTGCAGGTGCAGAACTTTGATCAATATTTGAAGATTTGTTTGCGAATACACTGATAGAGGTATGAGTGCCTGCTGTATGGTGAGTAGTCCTAAGTGGAATCAGTGTAAGGTTTGAGCAGGAAAGTATGCACTTGAATTTAGTACGGGAGGGCTATGGTTGACAAGATTTATGTTGAGATGTCCAGGCCCAGTTATGTATTCACAAAAAGATTGGAGACTCGAGAGTGCAAAGATAGAAAGCTGTCCAGTTTTAGGTGGATTGTATACTACACAGATGAGACATCTTTTGTTGATAGGTTTAATTTTCAATGACTATGTATGCGGCCTGTTTGTCCTAGTTTTAAAACAGCACCTTAGGAAAACAGACTGGGACTCATTTAAGAAAGACCTAAACTCACACTTACCTGAAATTAAAACATCAGTAACATACCCAGTAGATTTAAAGGAAATGCCAGTTGAAGTGAAGTCTGCCATCATGACCCCACGCATAAAAAACTGTCCAGTCACCAACACGTGCACAAACAAGAATGTACGAGGTCTGTTAGAAAAGTATTCGACTTTTTTTTGCGAACACCTGATAGATTGCTTGCATGAGCCGACCTCGAACCTTCGTGGGCATACGTGAATTTGTTCCCACTTGTCTATAGCGTCAGTTGTTAGCAAAGCAGCAGTTGTGTGAGGCGGTGTGTAGTGCTCGCGTTGGTTTTTCATTAGAAGGGAAATAGCGGAACGACTGGAGCAGCGCTAGCGCATCAAATTTTTCCAGAATCTGGGTGACAGTGAGGTGGTGGAAACAATTCAGAAGTTTCAGACGGCTTTCGGTGACGATGCTATGGTCATCACACTGATTAAGGAGTGGTACAAGCGGTTTACAGACGCCTGCACGTCGGTGGAGAGCGAACCACGCTCCGGACGAGGTCTTTCCAAGGTGAACGATGTGGGACAATCGTGTGACTATCAAAGAAATTTCGGAAGAGGTGGCCATCAGTGCTTTTTCGGCACATTCCATTGTGACCGAATATTTAGCCATGAAGAGTGTGTCGGAGATATTCGTGCTGAAGATGCTGCAGTGCAGCAAAAGCAACTTTGCGTTGAAGTCTCACGGGACGTGCTGGACTACACAAGCAGTGACCCTGACTTCGTGAACACCATAATCACTGTTGACGAATCCTGGGTGTACAGGTGCGACCCAGAAACCAAATTCCAGTCGTCAGAGTGGAAGCGTTCCTCGTCACCAAGACTAAAGAAGCCCAGCAACATCAAAGTGATGCTGATTGCTTTCGTGGACTACCCCAGTGTGGTGCACCACAGGGTCAATCAATCACCAGAGACACTACAGGGATGTCTTCCGTTGCCCACATGATGCTGTGCAGCGCAAGAGATTTGACTTGCAGTCAACAGGATATTGGAGCCTCCATCGTGGCAATGCTGCAGCACATTCCTTGTAATTGATTCACAGTTTTTGTCGAAAAACCAGATTCCTGCGCTTCAAAATGCTCCTCACTCTCCTAATATGAACCCCCACGACTTCTGGTTGTTCCCAAAACTCAAAAGGCCATTGAAAGGCACGCGGTCTCAGACAAGAGAGGACATTATGGCAACAACAACAGCCGAGCTAAACTCCATTCTGAAAGAGGCTATTTCGGCATGCTTCCAACAATGGCGACAACCTGGGAGGAGTGAATGAGTCCCAAGGGAACTACTTTCAGGGTGATTATGTGTCCTACACTCCAGGTAAACCAGTTTTTTTTCTTGGCCAAAGGTAGAATACTTGTGTAACAGATCTTGTACCTTTTTGGAACAACAGCACATGAGATGTTGTATGTGCTCCACAAGATTCACTTCCCTCAATGCACTGTCGCAGATGATAAAGACCAAAATTCAATCCCTGTGAGGTTCTGGTTTACAGGTAACTAACGAGAGACTTGGGAATCTGCAGAGAATGTGCTAATTCAAGAAAATCCAGAGCATGTTGGGAATGTTTCAACCATTCAAATCACTAGGCCTGGATGGAATTTTTCTGCCTCTATTACAACAAGCAGAAGAGGGATTAATCAGACTCCTATGCAGACTGTTTGGAATCAGTCTAGCAGCAAGAGTCATTCCTGATGCCTGGAGAACAGTGAAGATTGTTTTAATTTCGAAGCCAGGGAAAACTTATCATACCAAGGCTAAAGATATGAGACCAATCAGCCTGTCCTCCTTTCTTTTAAAACATCAGAAAAACTGTTTAATGTACACTCATGTGGCCCTTCACACACACCTTAGGCAAGTGGACTATGTCATGATGTTACGTAATATAGAATTGGTAAGGAATCCCTGGACCAATGACAGCACATTAAAATGGCTGGAAACCCATTGGACCAATAAGATTCGAGCTTCCCTCTCCTCCCCCTTATCGTCTTTTATAACCAGCTCAACTGTATAGGCCTGCCTCTTCATTTGAAGACCCCCCCACACCCCAGGGGGCTCACCACTCTTTGGTGAGTTTGTGCTTGGCTACAATGAGACCCCAGCCTTTGCAGCATCTCTTCCCTTTCCGTGCTGCATGTCTACTCTCTCGGTATTCTTTTACCCCTACCTTGAGGATCATGTCTTGGATAGTTTCAGGAAAATTGTTCTGAAGTTTTGATAGCCTGGCATCGAAACAGTCCCTGTTCTGTTTTTTTCTTTCTCTGTTTATTCTCCATCTTCTCCGCTCCTCCACTTCCGCATTTGAGGTTTCTCTGTTTCTTCTTCCTCCCTGTGCGCTCCTGAAGGCCAGCCCACGTGTTTGATACATAACAGATGACTGGGCAACCTGTAATTCCCAGCCTTGGGTCGACAGATAGTGTTCGCACATAGCCCTGGTATAGGCCCAGGGAGGGGTGATGGCCAGAGTTGCTGCCTTCCCAATCAGCAGCTTGAGAGTTGTGACCTGATGTGTGAACAATCACCTAAGGGGGGAGGGGGGGGGGGCTGAACCCCCTCTGTGGCCCCCAGTTGGAAGGAGAGCACCATCGTAGATGCTGGGAATCATGTGGGATTTTTCCACAATAAGCCAATCACCATCTCAGTCTACGTCTACTAAATGCAAAAGGAATGAGGCTAAAGAGTCAAAGAATCTCCCAGCTGCGCATCGGTTCCTAGTGGTACCACGTACCGAAACAGTTCAATCCTTTTCTATGATTAATCTGTTCATTATTCAGAAAGGTGTTGATGCAATTGTAGGCCCTGTGAAAGGCTGCTGTTGCGTATGTAATGGGACTTTGCTTCTGGAGACAAATTTTGACTTTCAAGCCCAATGACTGCTTATAGCTTTGTTCCTCGATAGCTATCCTGCTCATGTTGAGGCCCATCGTACGCTGAATTCTTTGCATGATGTTATTTACACTTGGCTGCCTGATGGTCTGATCGAGGGCGAAATCCAAATTTACCTCTCTGATCAGGGCGTCACTGCAGTCCATCGGCTAATGAAAAATGGTTGATGCAAACTTAGTGCCTACATGCACTCTTTTTCTCACATTTGATAGAGTAGTGCTTCCATCGGAGATTCAGGCATACTATGAAGTCACCATGGTTTGACTCAATGTGTTGCTACCAGTGTCAACGTTATAACCACACTCACATCATGTCAAAACATAGCAAAATGTGTTACTTGTGGCAGAGATGCTCATGAGAGTGATTACTTGACTCCTCCTCCCCACTTTATCAATTTTATTAGCGACCATACCGCCTCATCTCGTGAATGTCCCATGTGTGTTGATGAGTAGGCCATCCAGGAAATCTGGGTGAAGGAAAAGGTATCCTTCCCTGTCGCTCACAAGTTGTTGGCTAGTCAAAAGCCCTACATGTTACCATCCAGTATGTATAGTACTGCTCTTGCTACGCCTCGGTCTCCAGAGGACGTGACTACGCAAACTTGATACCTCCAGTCAATACTATAGTTGTGAAATCGCTTATTATCACGGTAGCATCCCTGTCTTCTTCTCCTACAGTTGCACAACAAGCCACCAAATCTTCGACCCTGGCAGCGAAATCACCTGCTACACAGTCAAAAGGCAGGAAAGGACAAAAGGAATACTCCTGCAAAGACTTTTTACGTCCTTCTAACCAAAACATGTCAGTCTTCGTCTGCCAACCATAAAGTCTCTACGAAATCGGACAAAGACAGTCAGTCTTCTTCTTCCCTGACTTGGGGTCCTCTTCAACAGTGTCGCTGCGTGATATCCTCACCTGTCTGACCTCCATTTCACTAGTGGGCACTGTCTACCGTGTTTCTGCCCTACAATCTGCAAGCTGATCCCGGGAGAATGCCGACGCCACTGTAGATTTTATGGAATAGGGTCCTCTAACCTCTACGCTCTGTAGCAGTGAGTCTTCAAAGGCTGGCACTCGGCAGCTGCCAAGGTTATTACCCTTCATTAGCTCCCTCCTCCCCATTCCCCGTAGAGCTCTTCTCCAATGGAATGTTCGTGGCATTAGGTCAACAAGGAGAAACTACAGCTGTTTTTGGAATCGCAGCATTCAGTTATTTTCTGCCTCCAAGAAACAAAATTGCGTCCTCGTGATGGCTTTGAACTCTTACGTTTCCTTCCAGTCTGCTTTGACCTTATCCCTGAGGACGACGTTCCATCTCATGGGGCAGTCGTGCTGCTCATCTGGGATTACGTCCATAGCCAAATCATCTCATTGAAAACATGATTGCAAGCTGTTGCAGACCACATTTTCCTTCCTCTTTTCACTCTTTCTTTTTGTCACGTCATCATCCTGCCCACCAGGGCCGACTTAGTCCACCTTATTGGTCAGCACACTCACCCCTTTTTGCTGCCCAGCAACTTTAACACCCAGCATCCCCTTTGGGGCTCTTCGAGTACCTGTCTGAGAGGTTCCCTCTTGGCTGATCTCAATCTACTCAACTTCATCTGTCGTAACACTGGAGCACCCGTATTCCTTTCAAACTCTATTCACATTTGGACCTCTTGTTCTGCACAGCCAAGCTTGCCCATTGTCTTGAGTGTCTGTTCTCTCCGACATGTACTCACGCGACCACATCTGTTTGCTGACTCCTACCCCATCTGTGTGTAAAACCCACTGGCAGCTTTCTAAGACCGACTGGAAGCTTTATTCCTCCCTGGCGAACGTCTACGAACATTATTCCCCCAGCTGTGATGACCAGGTAGAGTACATTACAAACGTTATGCTTACAACTGCAGAAAGTTCCATACCTTGCACTTCATCTTCACCACGCTGTGTCCCAGTTCCCTGGTGGACTGAGGCAGGCTGCGACGAGATTCGCATTCTGAGATATACTCTCCACGATTTTAACTGTCATCCTACAATGGCCAACTGTATTTGTTATAAACAGTAACGTGCACAGTGTCGTCGCATTCTGATGGATACCAAAAAAGCTAGTTGGATTTCATTTACTAGTTCTTCAAACAGTTTCACTCCCTCTTCCAGCATCCGTGGGCTCTCTGGAACCAAAGTAAATTCTCCAATTTCTGGCCTGACCGTAGCATATGTCATTGTGGAGCTTATTGCTATCATCAATATTTCGGACCGCTGTTTTTGTGGAGATTTTTAGTTCCACCCACTATCACCCCACCTTCCTCACCCGGAAAGGAATGGAGGTGGCTCAGGTGATATCCTTTTCTTGTCATAATCGCGAATGCCGCCTTTACCATGAGAGAGTTAGACCATGCTCTCACTTCATCCCTATCTTTCGCCCCAAGGCCACACAATGTTCACATTCAGACGTTGCAGCACCTTCCTCTTGCAGGCAATCACTTTCTCCTTCACACATACAATGGCATGTGGGCAGACAGCATGTTTCCTATAAGCTCAAGTGAAGCCACTGTCGTAGCCATACCTAAGCCTGGTAAGGGCAAACATCTTGCTTCCAGCTACTGCCCCATTTCTCTCACCAGCTGTGTTTGCAAGGTGATGGAATGTATGATTCATGGGCGGCTGGTGTGGTGAATTGAGTCTCGCAATCTACTAACCACTGCATAATGTGGATTTCGGGCACGCCATTCTGCAGTTGACCATCTCATTACTTTGTCAATCCATGTCATGAGCGGTTTTCTGCGGAAATACCACAATGTGGCAGTGTTTTTTGATTTAGAGAACGTCTACGACACCTGCTGGAGGACTAGTGTCCTCAGCATTCTACACATGTCGGCTTCAAAGGCTGGCTGCCCACTTTCCACCTGGAATTTTCAAAAGCCATAGTTTTCACGGTATGTGTGGGTTCAGCCTTGTCGAAATCCTTTATCTAAGAGAAAGGGGTGGCTCAAGGCTCCATCTTGACCATCATCATCTTTGCTATTGCCAATAACCCCGTTATGAACTGTTTCCCACCAGGCATCTCGGGCTCCCTTTTTGTCGACGGCTATGCGGTCTATTGCAGTTCTCTTTGGACTTGTCTCCTTGAGCGGCGACTTCAGCGATGTCTCGATCGTCTTTACTCATGGAGCATCACCAAGGCTTTTGCTTTCCCACTGACAAAACAGTTTGTATGAATTTCTGGTGGTGCAATGGATTTCGTCCACTGTCTTTGTATCGTGGGTCTATTGCTCTTCTGTTCGCTGGAACTACGAAATTCCTTGGGCTCATGTTTGATAAGAAATTTTCTTTCCCCTCCCACGTGTCTTAGTGGCCACAATCTGTACCTGGTCCCTTAATGTTCTATGTGTCCTAAGCAGTACTCCCTGGGGAGTGGATTGGACCGACCACCTCCATTTGTACCAATCCCTTGTCCGTTCAAAACTAGATTATACGTGTTTCAATTATTCCCTTGCACATCCGTCCATCTTACGCCATCTTAACACGATCCACCACCGTGGAATACATTTGACCACTGGCGTCTTGTACGATAGCCCAGTTGAGAGTCTCTACGCAGAAGCTGCCAAACTACCACTGCTGTTCTGACTTGATGTCATCTGTGGATGCACATAC
The DNA here is from genome assembly GCF_023864345.2 of Schistocerca serialis cubense. Classification (NCBI taxonomy): domain Eukaryota; kingdom Metazoa; phylum Arthropoda; class Insecta; order Orthoptera; family Acrididae; genus Schistocerca; species Schistocerca serialis. The sequence goes on along the minus strand of NC_064640.1, from coordinate 987,008,031 downwards.
CATTTGTCTGCCACGCCTGGCCACCCATCCTGTGCCCTTTTTCTCGATGATTCCTTTGACCACCTTCTCCTCTGTTACCTCCTTATGGCTACTGCTCCGGCAGCTTAACTTCATGCTACATGCCACATTCCCAGTGGGTGTGAACCATTCATCACCTCGGCATTGTGTTGTGGCCCATGTCCATCTTGGGTTTCATTCGCTTCCTGAGGACACTACTACAGATTTGGTCCATTGCTGTAAGTTTCTCGACCTCTGCACACAATTTAACGATGGCATCTTTGTGTACGCTGATAGCTCTAAGACTGACCGTGGTGTTGCGTGTGCCTTCGTCATTGGCTCCGACCATTTTCCGTATTGCCTTCCAGAACACTGCTAGATCTTTACAGCAGAGCTCTTCTCCCTCTATCAGGCCACCCAATACATCCAGTGACACAGGTTTTTTAATTGTCATATGCTCCGAGTTTCTTAGTGCCCTTCAAAGTCTGTGTGTACTATACACAATCCATCCCTTACTGCAAAGGGTCCAGAAAAGCTTCCAGTTGCTCGCTGTTGAGGGAGCCACTGTGATGTTCGTGTGGGTTCCTGGTCACATCAGTATGTCGGGAAGTGAGGCTGCTGTCGCTAGCCATATGATTAAATTAAAAAAAAAAACAGTTTAATAAACACAACAGATATGTAATAGGTACTTTAGTCATCGATAATACTGTATATTCTTCTTCACAATTTACAAGTCTGCCAATGCTAGCATAACTTTTAGATTCCGTGACCATAGAAATCACGTGGTTTTGAGGGAACACGTGAAAATCTGGGGCCGCAAGATCAGGTGAATAAGGTGGGTGTGGAACGACTTCCTAACATAAATACTGTATAGTGTTTTTTGTCAGTCTAACAGAATGCAGATGAGCATTATCGTGGAGTAGCATCACTTCACGCAGTCTTTCTGGTTATTGTTCTTGGACTGAATCTGCAAGATGTCTCAGTTATTGACAATAACGTCAGCACCAAAGGTTACACCTTGGGAAGCAATTCGTAGTACACCACACTGTTGCTGTTACACCAGATGCTTAACATTATCTTTTGTGGATACACACAGGTCTTTGTACGGGGAGTTGTTGCTTTGTTCAGACCTAACCATTCCTCTCTTTTATTATGTTAGTTTAGAGACAACAAATGTTTCTGGCTACCTCTGCTGCAGTCACCCCTCTATTGAACTCAGACAGAAGAATATGTCAGATATGTTCTTATTTCTCCACTTGGTGTCCACAGCTCCACTCACTATCTTCAAACGACAAAATGACTGTATGTAAACTCATATATCAACGATGAACTACAAATAAAAAAATGCAATCGAAAAATAAACCCAGCATATGGTATAGTGTATGTGCATGGTACACAACATATGCATACAGCAGTATACACACTTGTAGGGCGTAATAATGCTTTTATACACACACACACACACACACACACACACACACACACACACACACACACACACATACATACATACATATATATATATATATATATATATATATATATATATATATATATATATATATATATACCAGTAGATGAAACTGTATGTATCCATATAAAGTAACTTGAGATTGGCGAAGTTTGGCTTCACAAACTCATACTAAAAGCTGTACATATGGAGTTTGAAAGGTTCAGACCAGACATACCGATATAGACAAGCTTCATGAACTGCAGTGAAACATTGGCCATCTCCACAGCGACTAGTCCTCGCTTGAAATTGGGTCTGGCGATGTTATCTCTTGCGCCAAAAAGACCCTCCCTCCTCCCCAACGCTAAACTAAACGAATTTCGCAATATTGTTTAACACTTTCAACCGTTTTTTCTGAAAACTGAATTGCTCATTAACATGAAAAAATCTTTCTCAAAATCACATGTTGCGAGAGCTTTCTGTTCGTTATTTAGATCAATTTACTCCTTCAACTGGAAAAATTGCTTGAAGCAGATGCCACCCCCCCCCCCCCCCCCATCTTCTTAAGTGAGTTTATGCATGGTGAACACAGAGCTCTGAGCTATTGCAGCCCATTCTTCCTTCCTTTCTTCCTTCCTTCCTTTCACTGTGCCCCTCCCTCCCCATCCTCACTTTTTCCCCACTATCCCCTCTATCAGTATGAGCCAACTGGGGAAGAACTCCCTCCCTAGCGTCTGCAGCATGGATTCCTTCCTTCCTTCATTCCTTCTCCCCATTCGTTCCCCCCTTGCTTCACCCCTTTCTTTCGCCTCCTCCTTCCCCCCTTTCTTCCCCCTCCACCCTACTAGGTCACCAGCATGTGTAGCCAGTCCGTGTGATGGAGCTGTTCTGTGCCCATTTGGCTGAGCCCCCCTAACAGCACAGGGATCACACTATTCATAACCGAGCTGTTCCCTCCCCATGTATGCCAAGCAGTGGTTGCTTGTCCTGGAGCATCGGAACTCCCGACAATGGCTGCTGTGCCAGATGGCCATTGTTGTGGCTGGATGGCGCCCATAGGGACAGTCCCTGATCAGAATGGGTGGTATTGGGATGGATTCTTGGTGCATGGAGCGTATCGAGCTGCAAAAATCTGGCTCGTCTCCAACAGCCATTCCTTTTAGTTCATTGAATGCTGTTACATATGACCATGCAGCCTTTCTTTCCCTGGCTATATCCTGGGAGAAGCGCCAGGCTCGCCGCCTTGGGATGAAACACTTTCCCCACTATGTGGTCTGTACAGGGACAGACAGGGACACATTCACCACCACAAAGCCATTGTTTTTTGTGGAGAATATCGAGGAAAAGTTTGGTGAAGTGGAGTCTCTGAATACGATTAGGTTGGGTTCCCTGTTAATTAAAGCTTCTTCTACCACCCAATCTGCAGCCTTCGTGCTTATGATCGCCTTGGCGATGTTCCTGTGTCCAGTACCCACAACCAGTATCTGAACATGGTCCAGGAAGAGATTTTTCATAGGGACTTGATCCTGGAAAGTGATGAGGAACTCTGGGCTAATCAGGAGCAATGTGGCTTTCATTTTGTTCGACATGTGCAGAAGGGTCGTGAAGACAACTGCACATATACCAGGGCCATTATTCTGGCTTTCGAGGGGGATACCCTCCTAGAGGAGGTCAAGGTTATGTGTTACTTATGCTACAAGAAGCCATATGTCCCGCCACTCACGAGGTGCTTTCAGTGCTTGCATTTTGGGCATATGTCTTCACACAGTACAGCGGACCCTCTGTTTGGTGACTGTGGCCACCCACTCCATGAGGGGAGCTCCTGTGTTTCGCCATCTGTAGGTGTCAACTGTCGTGACCACTACTCTCCACGCTCTCCAGATTGCCCAATTTACAATAAAGAAAAGAAGATCCAAGAGTACAAGTCCCTGGACCATCCATCTTATGCTGATGCTCACCAAAAATATGACCACTTCCAGCCAGTGTCGATTTCTTCTACTTTTGCCTTTGTTACATCATTACCCTCTTCTACCACCTTCTTACCCTAACCCCATCCCCTTCTCGCCTTCCTCTGCCCTTCCCACGCCCACCCATCCAGGTGCCACTACCCCTACCTAGCTGAAGAAATGCCCCCCTTCTTCGACACCCACCAGTGATGGGGCTCCCCTCCACCCACCCCCCCCCCCACCCAGGACCCCTCCCACCGGTGTCTCTCAAGCTGGAGGGCTGCACCCACAACTCAGCCATGGCACGCACATCTGTGTGCGCCAATGTCGCCCGCTCTCTTTCAGTTCTGGATCTTGCAGAAGCCTCCCTCTGTGCCCTGCCCTGCTCAACCTCCGAAAAGAAGAAGAAGAAACGTAAGTCCCAGGACACGGCTTCCATCCCCCCCTCCCAGTGCCCCCAGAGGTGCCACCTCCCCATTTGCAACCTGAGTCTAACATCTATCTATCTATCTTATTTATGAATGTGACCCCATCGTAATCAGTGTCGATCGCTAGCTTGGTGACATGACCGTTTTTATGCCTAACCTGGACTTCGCCACACAATAATCTAGTATAATTATAATGGATATTACTGTCACCTACCAGAAATACAACTTGATTCCTCTTATTCTGCATTCTGTCTTGGTCTTCAAGAGATGCACTTCCATTACGATCACTCTCCAACATTTCATTGTTATCGGGCATTCTGTCAGAAATGGGCCAGCCCCATGGTAGCATCTGGAGGGCCTTGCACCAATGTTATCAGCGACTGGATGCCCCTTCGTACCAACCTGGAAGCAATATGGGTAAGAGTGTGAACGACCCCAGCAATCACCGTATGTACCCTCTACCTCCATCCAGGTATGCAGCTTCCTTATGTTGACCTGCCTACATGAATACAGCAACTCCCACCCCAAACTGCCTCCTCAGGGACTTCAATACACACCATCCCCTGCGGACGATGTCACTTTAACAGGTGGGGTCTTCCAATTGACCAACTTATTACAGACTTTGAATTGTGTCTCCTCAATGACGGATCCCCTACCCATTCAGTTGCACACGTGGCACCTTCTCTGCTGTTGATCTCATGATCTCCTCCTCTGCTCTCGTTGCTTCCCTACATTGATCACCCCCATGAAAATCATTGTGACAGTGAGCCCTTTCCAGTGAATCTATCGTCCACTGCCGCTGTCAGGCAGACAGGCCACCATGTTGGGCATTCCACAGAGCCAATTGGCCTTTATATGCTTCTGCTGTGCACTTTGACACCTCTCCCTCAGACTTCATTGATGCAGTCGTGCAAGACATCTCTGCCACTGTTCTTCATGCCGCTGGCACTACTATGCCCCTATCCACGGGTCCCCCTTTCCATCGCCGGCCGCGGTGGGCGTGCGGTTCTAGGCGCTTCAATCCGGAACCACGTGACTGCTACGGTCGCAGGTTCGAATCCTGCCTCAGGCATGGATGTGTTTGGTGTGCTTAGGCTAGTTAGGTTTAAGTTGTTCTAGGTTCTAGGGGACTGATGACCTCAGATGTTAAGTCCTGTAGTGCTCAGAGCCATTTTTGAACCCCTTTCCATCGACCAGTCCCATGATGGACCAAGGACGTAGCAGTCGCTATCCAGGACTGCCAAAGGGTGCTGCAACGATTTAAATGATATCCTTCCCAGACCAACCGTATCGCTTTTAAGTGTCTCCATACTAAGGCTCGCTACCTTATTAAGCAGAGTAAAAAGAAGTACTAGGAGTGCTTTGTTTCCTCTCTAGGAATGTATGCCTCTTCATCACAGATTTGGTCCAAGCTCTGTAGCCTTCTTGGCGGCCAGCGACAATCACCTCTCCAGGGTCTTATCCTACAGTGTGCATTACGTACTAATCCATTGGTTTTTGTAGAATACCTTGCAACACACTTTGCGACAGCATCGGTGCCCTCTTCCTATCCTGCTTCCTTTCTCTGGCAGAAACAATGTGTTGAAGAAAGCCTGCTCTGTTTCAACCCCCTGAAGCTGAATCCTATAATGATGAATACTATAATGAACCCTTCACTGAATGGGAATTCGTGCAGGCTCTTACCTCTTCACATGACATAGCCCCAGGCCCGGATTTCCATCCACAACCAGATGATCTAAAGCTTAGACATTACCCAGAGGCAACATCTACTCAGGGTCTTCAACTGCATATGGCTCACGGGTGCCTTCCGCTCTCAAAGGTGAGACAACATAGTTATCCCCTTCTTTAAGCCTGAGAAGAACCCATCATCTCTCGACAGCTACCACCCAATTAGCCTGACGAACGTACTTTGTAAACTGCTTGAGAGGAAGATTAGCTTCTGATTATGTTGGGTACCCAAATCTAGGGGCCTTTCATCCCCATATCAGTGAGATTTATGGGAAGGACTATCTCCAATTAACTATTTACTTTTATTGGAAACAGCAATCTGACAGGCTTTTGCTAACCACCAGCATCTTGTCCTGGTCGTCTTTGACCTACATTTGGCATATGATATGGCTTTGTGAAATCACATTTTAGCTACCCTCCATGACTGGGGGCTTTTGTGGCCCCCTTCCGATTTTTATCTGCAAGTTTTTCCCACCAGATCTTCTGGGTTCGAGTTGGCACTTCACTCATCACACCTCAGATCCAGAGAACAGTACCCCACAGGGTTCTGTGTTAAGTGTTACACTGTTCCTCATTGCCATCAATGGACTAGTAACCTCTGTTGTGCCCCCAGTTACCTCAGAGTTGTATGTTGGAAATTTTTGTATCTGGTGCACCTCCCAGTCAGTAGCATCTGCTGAATGCCAGCTCCAAGGCGCTATCCAATGGGCCTCTGTGTGGGACAACTTCCATGGCTTCCAGTACTCATCCTCCAAAAGGCGGCTTATGTATTTTTGTCACCAACCCACAGTACACCCCAATCAAGAACATTTAGGCGACCAGCGTCTAGATGTTGTACGAGGTGCATTCAAGTTCTAAGGCCTCCGATTTCTTTCTCTGGATTGGAAAGAGATAGAAACATGCACATTGTTTTAAAATGAGGCCGCGTTCATTGTCAATATGTCCCAGAGATGGCAGCACCGTACGGCAGATGTAATTTTACCGCCAGCGGCGAGAATGAGAACTGTTTTAAATACTTAAAATGGCGACGTTTTCCTTACTTGAACAGCGTGCAAGCATTCGTTTTCTGAATTTGCGTGGTGTGAAACCAATTGAAATTCATCGACAGTTGAAAGAGACATGTGGTGATGGAGTTATAGATGTGTCGAAAGTGCGTTCGTGGGTGCGACAGTTTAATGGAGGCAGATCATCATGTGACAACAAACCGAAACAACCTCGGGCTCGTACAAGCCGGTCTGACGACATGATCGAGAAAGTGGAGAGAATTGTTTTGGGGGATCGCCGAATGACTGTTGAACAGATCGCCTCCAGAGTTAGCATTTCCGTGGGTTCTGTGCACACAATCCTGCATGACGACCTGAAATGCGAAAAGTGTCATCCAGGTGGGTGCCACGACTGCTGACAGACGACCACATGGCTGCCCGTGTGGCATGTTGCCAAGCAATGTTGGCGCGCAACGACAGCATGAATGGGACTTTCTTTTCGTCAGTTGTGACAATGGATGAGACGTGGATGCCATTTTTCAATCCAGAAACAAAGCGCCAGTCAGCTCAATGGAAGCACACAGATTCACCGCCACCAAAAAAATTTCGGGTAGCCGCCAGTGCTGAAAAAATGATGGTGTCCATGTTCTGGGACAGTGAGGGCGTAATCCTTACCCATTGCGTTCCAAAGGGCACTACGGTAACATGTGCATCGTTCGAAAATGTTTTGAAGAACAAATTCCTTCCTGCACTGCAACAAAAACGTCCGGGAAGTGCTGCGCGTGTGCTGTTTCACCAAGACAACGCACCCGCACATCGAACTAATGTTACGCAACAGTTTCTTCGTGATAACAACTTTGAAGTGATTCCTCATGCTCCCTACTCACCTGACCTGGCTCCTAGTGACTTTTGGCTTTTTCCAACAGTGAAAGACACTCTCCGTGGCTGCATATTCACCAGCCGTGCTGCTATTGCCTCAGCGATTTTCCAGTGGTCAAAACAGACTCCTAAAGAAGCCTTCCCCCCTGCCATGGAATCATGGCGTCAGCGTTGTGAAAAATGTGTACGTCTGAGGGCGATTACGTCGAGAAGTAACGCCAGTTTCATCGATTTCGGGTGAGTAGTTAATTAGAAAAAAAATCGGAGGCCTTAGAACTTGAATGCACCTCGTAGCACAGACCCGTTTCTTGGGCCTTATTTTTCATAAAAAGCCAACTTGGTGGCCCCATATTCGCCACCTGAAGACTACATGCATGAGGAAGTTTAATGCTCTCTACCTCTTGGCCCACACATCTAGGGGTGCAGATCGTGCTACTCTTCTCCATCTCTACCACGGTCTGGTTATGTCCAGTTTAGATTATGATTGTCAGGTTCATGGCTCGGTGACCCCTTCCATCCTGAAATTACTTGACCCTGTTCATCATTATGGAGTGCATCTGGCTATCGGAGCCTTTTGCACTAGTCCCATCGACAGTCCACTCACTGAAGCGGGGATTCCTGCTTTACAAATACGATGGAGCCAACTCCTGGTATCTCACACAATCATCATTCGTTGATTTACTGACCATCCCGTGTACCCGGTCCTCTTCACAAATGAGGGATGTCTCCCTCCTGATACACACCCTCAGGTGGTATTGCTGGTTGGAATGCATCAAACCCCTGTCTGTCAGGATAACCATCTCCACTCCTTGGAACGCGTCCAATGCAAAAAAATGGTTCAAATGGCTCTGAGCACTATGGGACTCAACTGCTGAGGTCAGTAGTCCCCTAGAACGTAGAACTAGTTAAACCTAACTAACCTAAGGACATCACAAACATCCATGCCCGAGGCAGGATTCGAACCTGCGACTGTAGCGGTCTTGCGGTTCCAGACTGCAGCGCCACTTTGGCCGGCTGTCCAATGCATTTCCTCCCACTGCCCTCCCTTGGACTGTGCCTCAACCACGTACAACGATCACCTCACCCAAAACTGCAAAAACCCCTCACCAGCCCCCACTGTAAAGCCTCCCACTTCCTCAAACAGGGTTCTAACCTCGCCTGTCCTCCATCCTGCAACACCTGCAATGAATCCCACCCCACTTAATCCTCCAAATGCAAGGGCAAATCCCCTCCAACAAACCCCGAGTTTACTGTTCCCATTTGCCCCATCGATCAGCCCATCCACCTAAACAATTCGCTCCATCTGTCCCCAATAGCCAAAGACATCATCCGTTTCCTCACCATCGTCCTCCAGAACATCCAGCACTTCCGATACTTCCACACCCTCCTGCAGATCTCCCTTACCCTCTACTCCATCTTTTATTTCAACACCTGCACCACATACTCCCACAATCAGGCCAATTTCATCTTCACCAGCCTTTACACCCTTGTTTAAGCCTCTCTCCTCCTCCCCCCACTCCCTTCCCCCCTTCCCAGTCTGGTGTGTCAACAGAATAGTCTCCTGTATATAAACATTCACCCCTTCCCTGCCATCAAATAACTCTTCATGTATACCCAGTCACAGCACCAGGTCGCCTCTTTGTTCTTTAATGAAACTTTCCTCGAACCTCACCATGTAGTATGCACCACTCCTATTGGCCACCTCGAGTGTATCCCTGTCCGGCCACAACCCCTGCTTAATGACCCCACTAATTACCTCATCCTCAGTGTCTTCTTTCCTTCTCTCACCATCGCCCGTCTGTCCAGCAGCCCCTCTACCCTATGAATACATCTCCCATGTCGACCAACATCAGTTCCTCACTACGCTCCAAGCTGACCTTGTTCCCCTTCTACAGCACACCCATCCCAAAAGTAACTCCACCATCGATGTCATCCTTGCTTCCTCACCCTCTTTGGCTGTATTGCTATGGACATCCTAGACCCCATCGGCAGCCACCACCTCCCAGTCCTTCTCACCCTCTCCTCAGTCCATTGCTCACCTCTTGCCCCAAGGCCTGCTGCCCCTCTGAAGTCCATCCATGACTACCGCCGAGCTGACTGGGATGCCTACTGGGAATCTCTTGCATCCCAGATCGAAAGCCATCCACTTACCTTTCAACATCCCACTGACATCAGTCCTGCCTCGTCCTTCCTCTGGAAGACCGTCACTGACGCTGTGGAGGCCCACGTTCCTACCAAACTTATCCACCCTCACCACCCTAATCGTCCTCCACAGGCCGTCTTTCTTCTCCGCAAATCCCGCAGGCTCTACAGCTCTTTCCTCTGCACATGTGACAGGGGAACACTCCTCGGCCACTGGCAATTACAGCAACACATAAGCAATGATAGATATGGCAGCATACTCTTTTACATCCCCTACTGGCATGGAACACCATTTACTGCTCTGGGATCATGTAGTGTGTTCACAGCAGAGCTGCTAGTCATTGACAGGGCTCCCCATTTTGTTACTTGGGCCTCCCTCCACAGTGTTTTAGTACGTACTGACTCAATGATCAGCTTGCACACTATAAACCAATGCTACTCTCATCAGCCTTTGGTCACAGCTATCCATGACCTTCTCTCTCCCCTTGGGCGTGCCATCTGCTCAGTTGTCTTTCTCTGGGCCCCAAGACACTTGGGCATCCCAGGGAATGAACTCACTGACCATTTGGCTAGAGGAGCGGATACATATCCTGATTCCCTTTCATGGTTGCAGATGCAGATATGCAGATCCACATCAAATCTCTCTTTGCTCAAAAGTAGAATGACAACAGGTGTACTACTGCTATCAGTAATAAACTCCACACAATCAAGGAGACTACAGTTTGGAGCTCTTCCTTCTGCTCCTCTCAGAAGGAGTCCACTGTCTTATTCTGTCAACACATTGGTCATACCAACCTCACCCACTGTTTTCTCTTGCGTAACAAGTCTCCCCCACAATTTCGTCGTGGAGCCATAATGACGGTGCCCCATGCCTTGGTCGAATGTCCGCTTCTTTTGGCCCTTTGTACTAACAAGGGAACCTCCCCATCGCACCCCCCTCAGATTTAGTTATAAGTTGGCACAGTAGATACGCCTTGAAAAACTGAACACAGATCAATCAAGAAAACAGGAAGAAGTTGTGTGGAACTATAAAAAAATAAGCAAAATATACAAACTGAGTAGTCCACGCGATCATAGGCAACATCAAAGATAATCTTAAACCAGGAGCGCCGTGGTCCCGTCGTTAGTGTGAGCAGCTACGGAACGAGAGGTCCTTGGTTCAAGTCTCCCCTCGAGCGAAAAATTTTTCTTTGTTTTCGCAAAGTTATGATCTGTCCATTCGTTCATTGACGTCTCTGTTCACTGTAATAAGTTTAGTGTCTGTGTTTTGCGACCGCACCGCAAAACCGTGCGATTAGTAGACGAAAGGACGTGCCTCTCCAATGGGAACCGAAAACATTTGATCGCATGGTCATAGGTCAACCGATTCCTCCGCAGGAAAACACGTCTGATATATTCTATACGACACTGGTGACAGTATGTGCGTCACATGACAGGAATATGTTGTCGACCCACCTAACTTGTACACTTGGCGAATGTGTAAAAAGATTCTTCTATCTTGCCCGAGTTAGGTTTTCTTGTGGATGTGATAATCACTCCCAAAAAAGTGATGAAAACATAGGAGTTTGTCACATAAACTGCAACAAATGAATGCAACAGTTTCACAGTCGCTCAGTTTTCCCTGTGCTCTGTCAAAACATATGTTTTTAACGTTTTCAAATTTTTCCGTGTGTAGACCGTCAAATCCTGCATATGTCCAAGCAAATCTGAACATGTCCTGGAATTTTGGAGAGCGAAGTTGATTATGTGTTAGTGCCTGAACTTTGATAATCGTCTGAAAATAAAAAATTAAAATTTTTGCTCGAAGGAAGACTTGAACCAAGGACCTCTCCTTCCGCAGCTGCTCACGCTAAGCACGGGACCACGGCGCTTATGAGGTCTGTCTATGCTTGAAACTGCTTATCTTGCGCATGGACTACTCAGTTTGTATATTTTGCTTATTTTTTCATAGTTCCACACAACTTCTTCCTGTTTTCTCGATTGATCTGTGTTCAGTTTTTCAAGGTCTATCCACCGTGGCAACTTATAACTAAATCTGAGGGGGGTGCGATCTGGAGGTTCCCTTGTAAGTACTGCCTTCCAGATTCCTTGTCTTTAATATTAGCAGATAATTCATGAACGATTGAATTGGTTCTCAGTTTCCTCCATGAAAGTAGATTTTATTTTCAGATATAAAGTTTTGCTTTCTCCTGGAGCAGGAGCAGGGTGGTTGTGGTTGGGGTTGGGGCCTCTCTTCGTGTTTTATAGGTCTGGAACCCATGACCACTTTCCCGTGCAAAGACCACTCTTTTATCCCTCTGGTTTTTGAGATTGTATGTTTGGCCCACCTACTCTTTTGAGCCTTGTACTGTGTGTGCTTTAACTTCCTTGGCTTATAGTTTGACCCTTCTGACTGGATCTGTCCACTTTTAGTGGGCCCTCTCTCTTATGCAAGTAACTTCTGAACTGTGAGACTGATGACCAAGTGCAGCTCCCAAAAACTGCTTCACTCTGTCTGGTGGGCATTAGTAGGAGGCCCAGAGGGAAGACTTACACAATAAGAAAGAGACTAATGTGATAAGAGGCACTTTCCATTCATTACTGCACTTCACTAGTGATAATAAGGGTAGTTTTTCCACTACTAATAAAATGAAACTAAGTTTTGACCATTAAGTACAAAGATACTGTTACTGAATCGCGTATTCATTGAAAATTGCTGTACGTGAATAACCTTGTATCTATCCTTCTATGCTACACTGACCCATAAAACTGCCTAGTGGCTGACACTCAGGAACAACAGGTCGAGGTGTTTTACAGAAACAATTGCAAAACATCTTTCATATAAAAACCACAGGATAATACCACGCAGCACTAGTGCTAGACGAACGGAAATACTACTCAACAACATCACAGTTAGAATATACTTCTGATAGCGCCAATTTTTAGTGGGTGCAATAGCACAATCCACACTAATGTGTCGTTTTTCCTGGGTAACGTTAAGCGGCAGTGACCGATTGTTATGGGAGTGTACCCCTAAAGGTAAGTCAGACAGATACAAGAGAAACAGTTTTACACTGACATTAAAGTGGGACGCTAACTGAGTGGATAGTCTAAGGGAAGAATAGGTGATGTCGAAGAGAGAGCTATTAAATAGCAGTCCGCTGCCAACCACAGACACAAGATAAATTTGGGGCACCAGGGTATGGCGGAAGAAGATCAGGGAAATAGCTAACTGTTTAGGAATGATGTACAATCTCCTGATGCCAACAGTAATGAATATAGGTGACTGCAATGTAATAACAGTTCATGGGCACAGAGGTTTAGTAAACTCGGTCAAAATCAGAGCTAGCTCACAATTGGATACATGTGATCGAATTGTTAGATCTGAACACAAATAGTTCTTGATTTGAACACATCGTTGCAACTTGGCAACTGTTATGGCAGCATGTTTCTGTCGGTCTTTTCTTCTGTTGCGGCCACATGTAGTAAGCGTTGCTTCACGCAGTGGAGAATGGCAAAACAGAGGCACGCTGGCGACCGAGGCGTTACAAAGTAGACAAGCACAGATAGCCTTGCTGAAAGCAGTAGTCTACCAGCAGGCTGACGCAAGGACGCACACAGACCGAGCGCCGAGCGAAGCCTGGAGAGTGCAAAGTAAGGGGAAGTGACGCCAGCACGCTAAGTCACGCTGCAATATACTGCGGGCATAATAACAAAAAGCTACCACCGAGGGTAAAAATCGTCCTCCTGCCGGATATAAACAGTGGAGTGCAGGCAGCAACAGACAGAAGCCATTAGAAAGCAGTTCGGATCTGAGGACGGACGTGGTCTGTGTCCGAATGTTCAGTCTTTGTAGGTGACAATTCCGGAAATCTGTTCCAGCTCGCAGGAGTCATCCGTTCGCCGCCAGAAGTCAACTTCAGCTCTGGAGGTCGGCCCGAGTTCGGTCGGCACTATGGCTGACTAACTACAGCGAGAACTTCCAGCGGGAACGGCCGCAGCGCGGTCTTGGTCACAGGCGCCGCCGGGGACTGACGCCCGGACTCCACAGCAACCCAGCCCCAAGGCGCATGGTCCGTCCATGACGGAACCTCGCGGACATCGTGACTGACGGCTTCCCAGCGGCCGGTGCAGCAGGCGTCGGCAGCTACCACAGGGCATCCTGGCTTCAGCGGAACACTGGTGGCCTGAGGCTCCCGAGTGCGATCAGTGGCGCGCTTTGCGCACATTGTCGGAGAATCTACACAGCAGCAGCCAGGCGGAGGGATCCACAGGGCTGGGCAGCGATGACGAGGGAGAAATTGTAAAGAAAGCTCTATAAATAATTGTAAAACTCCGCGCCGTCTCAGTCTTTGGTGCAGCCACTGTGTTTGCTGCTAACCAGTGGTGCAGAAGTCGTAACAAGTGGTGTCAGGCGCACCCACGCCATGTCTTTGACTAGCACCGTGTGGAGCAACCGAGAAACACCGAATAGGGTGTCCAGCAACTGCCTTCTCTCTATGTTTTCTATGTAGCTAGACATGTCGAGGGATGTGGGAGTGTCATTAGAAAGGCCTAGCAGCCCTGTAGACTTATCGCACTTTCGTGGGAATGATAGTCACGTTAACTTAGCACCATCTACATGTGCAGTGTGTGGATTAACAGGTCACGACGCTCCTTGCGATAAATTTGTACCAAGCACTTGTGATGTGTGTGGCTTCTATGGTCATGTAACGGGGCAATGTGGTAAGTCTAGATGGCTTGCCATTAGGCGTGCTAGGAATTAACTTGCTTCTGGGTAATACAATTTTATTTTTGTGAGGTGCAGTATACCGCACAGAAAATGCCAGAAACACGTGCAACCGGGACAAGTGGCGCCGTAGTCGGATTGACAGAACAAGTTAAGAAACTGATTGAAGAAAATAAGTTGCAAAAGCAGCACATGCAGAGGATGGAGCAACAAATGTTGCAAAATACTCGATCAGGCTCGGGAAGCGATAGTGTAGAATGCAAGGGTACTGTCTTTTCCGGTGTGGCAAATTGTTCATCGGCTAATTTGATACCTTCCTTCTCAGGTAAAACATCACAGGATGTGAATGTTTTCATTAGTGATGTATGTAGTACGGCTAGACTGTGTGGCTGGTTGGATGAAATGTGTTTCCAAATGGTGAGGTTACGGTTAGTAGGTGACGCAAAGACTTACGTGGCATACCACGAAGGGTTAAAGGATGCTACTACGTTCACAGAGTAGGCTGAGGGATTATTGCAAAGATTTAGGAAACAAAACAGTGCCAGATCTTTTAGAGAAAAATTGGGGAGGATGATGCAAAAAGCAGGTGAAACGGTAGAAGAATTTTCAGACAGAATCAGGAGAACGAATGCGCACACGTATGAGTTAACGCAAGATGCGAGTGCAAATGAAGTTCTATTGAAAGAAGCAGAGAACAGAGCTTTAGACGCATTTTTGCGAGGGGTCTCGCCGGATTTTTCACGCCGGATACGGATGGAAAACCCAAGTGACTTAGCAGCAGCATTGCGCATAGCTACACATTTGCAAGAAGTGGATAGCGCCACTAGAAGTCGCAAGGACAAGAAAATTTTTTCGTCTTCCAAAGAGTGTTACCAATGTGGGAAGCAAGGTCATTTTAAGGGACAATGTCGGGAACCGCAGTGTTTCAATTGTCAGAAATAGGGCATAAGGCACAGCAGTGAAAAGCCAAAAAACGGTTTAATGATGCAGCAGATAAAAAACTGTTAAACGAAAAAGGGAGTGTTCCTGCCGTCGGGAGGCATTCCCAGTAAAAAGAGGTACTCAGAGAGTGCACGAAGAGGCGGATTGTAGTTTGATGGTTTGGATAAAAGATAAGTGGCGAAGAGTTTTAGTGGATATTGGAGCGCATGTATCAGTTGTCAGTGTGGACCTCGTGGGCAAGAAAGGATTGGAAGTTCCGATATACAGATTGCGCGCAGTAGGTGATAAAAAATAAGATGCACTAGAGACAGCACAGCTCAAGTTTAAGATAGGGAATGTGTGGTTCCGGGAGGAAATGGAGATGTTGTTAACTGCGGGACGAGGATTTTCAGCGATACTTGCGTTGGATTTTCTGATTAAACGTCACGCCAAAAATTGTCCTTTCGCAACATACGCTGGAACTTCTAACAATACCACCACTTACGAAGCAGGTTAGAAATCAGATTAATAATGTTGCTCACGCAGCATATGTTAGCTTCATCGCGCAACAACAAAGTTATTGACTGTGGATGGTATCGTCAGAACGGAAATAATTAAGTCACTGTAAAAAAGT
Organism: Schistocerca serialis cubense; assembly: GCF_023864345.2. Taxonomy (NCBI): domain Eukaryota; kingdom Metazoa; phylum Arthropoda; class Insecta; order Orthoptera; family Acrididae; genus Schistocerca; species Schistocerca serialis. The sequence continues at coordinate 986,992,215 of NC_064640.1, read as the reverse complement.
CATTAATTTTGGCACTTATCTTGAATGGATTCCCATGTAGATTTCTTCGAAGTTGTTATGGCTCATCTTGTTGATTCTAGGGTGATTCCACTTTGACTGCTAGAAGGTCCAGATCTGTATTTTAGCAATATTTGAGGACCTAACAAATGCGTTTTTCAGTAAATTCTTAATGATCAAGCAATCCCAGATCAGAACAATGGTATGGTAGAAATAGTTTTTGACTTGGTGTTCACGGTCCACATTTTTATTAAACTTCTTGTAAATTCACATATACTTCTTCTTAAGTGTCACATCATCAAGAAAACAGTTTTGTATCAATCTTCATCTATAGGGTGTTACAAAGAGGTACGGCCAAACTTTCAGGAAACATTCCTCACACACAAAAAAAGAAAATATGTTATATGGGCATGTGTCCGGAAACGCTTACTTTCCATGTTAGAGCTCATTTTATTACTTCTCTTCAAATCACATTAATCATGGAATGGAAACACACAGAAACAGAACATACCAGCGTGACTTCAAACACTTTGTTACAGGAAATGTTCAAAATGTCCTCCGTTAGCGAGGATACATGCATCCACCCTCCGTCGTATGGAATCCCAGATACGCCGATGCAGCCCTAGAGAATGGCGTATTGTATCACAGCCGTCCACAATACGAGCACAAAGAGTCTCTACATTTGGTACCGGGGTTGCGTAGACAAGAGCTTTCAAATGCCCCCATAAATGAAAGTCAAGAGGGTTGAGGTCAGGAGAGCGTGGAGGCCATGGAATTTGTCCGCCTCTACCAATCCATCGGTCACCGAATCTGTTGTTGAGAAGCGTACGAACACTTCGACTGAAATGTGCAGGAGCTCCATCGCGCATGAACCACATGTTGTGTCGTACTTGTAAAGGCACATGTTCTAGCAGCACAGGTAGAGTATCCCGTATGAAATCATGATAACGTGCTCCATTGAGCGTAGGTGGAAGAACATGGGGCCCAATCAAGACATCACCAACAATGCCTGCCCAAACGTTCACAGAATATCTGTGTTGATGACGTGATTGCACAATTGCGTGCGGATTCTCGTCAGCCCACACATGTTGACTGTGAAAATTTACAATTTGATCACGTTGGAATGAAGCCTCATCCGTAAAGAGAACATTTGCACTGAAATGAGGATTGACTCATTGTCGGATGAACCATACGCAGAAGTGTACCTGTGGAGGCCAACCAGCTGCTGATAGTAGGCACTATCAGCAGCTGGTGATATGGTGCGGAAACAACTGGTTCTCCCGTAGCACTCTCAATACAGTGACGTGGTCAACGTTACCTTGTACAGCAGCGACGTCTCTGACGCTGACATTAGGGTTATCGTCAACTGCACGAAGAATTGCCTCATCCATTGCAGGTGTCCTTGTCGTTCTAGATCTTCCCCAGTCGCGAGTCATAGGCTGGAATGTTCCGTGCTCCCTAAGACGCCGATCAATTGCTTCGAACGTCTTCCTGTCGGGGCACCTTCGTTCTGGAAATCTGCCTCGATACAAACGTACCGCGCCACGACTATTGCCCCGTGCTAATCCATACATCAAATGGACATCTGCCAACTCCGCATTTGTGAACATTGCACTGACTGCAAAACCACGTTCGTGATGAACACTAACCTGTTGATGCTACGTACTGATGTGCTTGATGTTAGTACTGTAGAGCAATGAGTCGCATGTCAACACAAGCACCGAAGTCAACATTACCTTCCTTCAATTGGGCCAACTGGCGGTGAATCGAGGAAGCACAGTACATACTGACGAAACTAAAATGAGCTCTAACATGGAAATTAAGCGTTTTCGGACACATGTCCACATAACATCTTTTCTTTATTTGTGTGTGAGGAATGTTTCCTGAAAGTTTGGCCTTACCTTTTTGTAACACACTGTATTTAACTTCCACTTTAACCAAACACAAGAATTGTCTGTTCTTTTACAAAGCGAAATAACAACTTAACTTCAGCAAAGTGAAACAAAGACTGCTCTGTGCGCATTCGCGCCAAAACGGTTACATGTAAGTCGTCTAGTAGCGTGGTCCTAGTTCCAAAGAAGACACTGGACGGGTCAAAAAAATTTCGCTTTTGTGGCGATTACAGACATTTGAATGAACGGACAGTGGCGGACGTATATCCGATTCCGAATATCACAGAAACGTTAGACAACCTAGGGCAGTGTAAATTTTTCTCCACTATGAATTTGCGAAGCGGTTATCATCAGATTGAAGTATGTCCGGAGGACAGGCCAAAAACAGCATTTACGACGCATTGTGGTCATTTCGAGTATAAAAGAATGCCGTTTGGACTAAAAAAACGCTCCAGCAACATTTCAGAGGTTGTTGGATAGAGTCCATCGTGGGTTGAAACCGAAAAAATGCATGGTGTATCTGGATGACATCATATTTTTTTCAAGAGATATAGAGCAGCATGTGGAACGGTTAGACGAGGTGTTTAAAAGATTAGAGGCAGCACAGCTAACATTAAGTTTGTACAAATGCCATTTTGGGCAAGCATAGGTAAATTATCTCAGGCATGTTATCAGTCAGGACGGGGTACGGACAGATCCTCGTCTCACTTCTGCAGAACGAGATTTTCCGGTTCCACAAACGGTTAAACAACTGCAGTCGTATATTGGTCTTGCGAGCATATATAGAACACACACATAAATTATTGAATACGGATCTGGAACAGGTGCAAACGCAATTGGATATAAAGGAAAGGAAGCTGGAAATGGCTAAATTGCTGCGGGAACTGGTTAACAGCATTGGTGATGCATGAGTGAGGATGGATGAATTACAAGAGGCAGTACATCACGGATTGCACGGGCAAGTGAGTGTGACGTTGATGTCACCAGAAAAATTCAGACAGGGTCTGAAGCAGGCAGAGGGAGAGTTTCCAGAGGGGGTAGAGCACGTAGTGCCGATAATTGAAGCGAGTAAGTCACTTTTTTGCATATGTCTAGGATTAAGGTAACAACGGATCTAGTTAAGATGTATATGGAGATTAGATTTCCAGTAACTAGTGTGGGGAGACAGTATCACTGTTACACAGTGCATCCTTATCCGGTCAGATGGGAGCGCATGGGGAAGGCCGTACAGTTCGGGACACACGAAGTTTTATTAATTTCTAAGGAGGGGGATACTCATGCTACTATGTCGAGTTTAGAGTTGAGTAGATGTCTAACGGAATCAATTTCCATCTGTCCACCACAGGTTGTTTTCACGGGCGAGGGGTCGTGTGAGATCCAGTTATTTAGGGCAGAAGCAGAAGCTTTGGTGTGTCGGTGAATAATAGTGAAGCCTACACCACATTTTCAGAAAGTTGGGAGGCATTGGTTGTATTCAGTATTCGCTATGGAGAGGATCTCAGCCAAGTGTTATGACAATGGGAATTGGACAGCAACCACGGAGATGGAATTACGGGACAGTGGTTTGCTAATCAACGGCACAAATTGTGAAATAGTTGGGGATCGTTTCAGCTTACCAACAACAGTCACGGGAGTCACCAAGGTTACAGATACTCATCTGACGTTGTACTGGCCAGATGCGTCATTCAGCATCGCCCCAGGAGAAAATTTGACGTATATTAACAACACCTTGGATGCTACACTATTGAAAACGATAGATAAACTAGTAGATTCGGAGAAAGGTCAAATTTCAATGCAGCAATTATTAAGGCATGTGGAGGAGTACGATACCACGCGGAAACGTAGCATAGTGACCATTGGTATTTCAACCAGTACTATTACTGTGTCGATAGTATTTATCGGTCTGGTATATGTCTTATTAAAACGGAGGATTCAGCATGTTAATGCAAGACTGCTCCATGAGATTCCTGTAGAATGGATTACCAGTAGGGAATGAGTTAGAGCAACCTGGATGTATATAGGGAAGAAATAGAATATATGATAGAACTAGAGTTAACATATAGGGTAAATTCGGGGACGAATTTAATTTTTAGGAGGAGGGAGTGTTGCGGCCACATGTAGTAAGCATTGCTTCGTGCAGTGGAGAATGGCAAAACAGAGGCACGCCAGTGACCGAGGCATTACGAAGTAGGCAAGCACAGATAGCCTTGCTGACAGCAGCAGTCTACCAAAAGGCTGACGAAAGGACGCACACAGACCAAGTGCCGAGCGAAGCCTGGAGAGTACTGAGTAAGGGGAAGTGAGGTCAGCACGCTAAGTTACGTTGCAATATACTGCGGGAGTAATAACAAAATGCTAGCACCGAGGGTAAAAAACGTCCTCCTGCCGGATATAAATAGTGGAGCGCAGGCAGCAACAGACAGAAGCCATTAGGAAGCAGTTCGGATCTGAGGACGGGCGTGGTCCGTGTCCGAATGTTCAACCTTCCTAGGTGACGATTCCAGACGTCTGTTCCAGCTCACAGGAGTCATCCGTTCGCCGCCAGATGTCAACTTCAGCTCTGGAGGTCGGCCCGATTTCGGTCGGCACCATGGCTGACTAACTACAGCGAGAACCTCCAGCGGGACCGGTCGCAGCGCAGTATTGGTCACAGGCGCCGCCAGGGACTGACGCCCGGACTTCACGGCAACCCGGCCCCACGGCACGTGGTCCGTCCATGACGGGACCTCGCGGACATCTCGACTGACGCCTTCCCAGCCGCCGGTGCAGCAGGCGGCGGCAGCTGACCTCAGGGCGACGCGGCTCCGTGGGCGTGACCCCACTGAGGCGCCGAGCGGCGACGAGTTCATCTGAACCACAGGCCATCCTGGCTTCAGCGGAGCACTGGTGGCCTGAGGCTCGCGAGTGCGTCCAGCGGCGCGCGTTGCGCGCATTGTGGGAGAATCTACACGGCAGCAGCCAGGCGGAGGGACCCGCAGGGCTGGCAGCGACGACGAGGGAGAAATTGTAAAGAAAGTTCAATAAATAATTGTAAAACTCCACGCCGTCTGCCGGCCGCGGTGGTCTAGCGGTTCTAGGCGCGCAGTCCGGAACCGCGCGACTGCTACGGTCGCAGGTTCGAATCCTGCCTCGGGCATGGATGTGTGTGACGTACTTAGGTTAGTTAGGTTTAAGTAGTTCTAAGTTCTGGGGGACTGATGACCACAGATGTTAAGTCCCATAGTGCTCAGAACCATTTGAACCATCCACGCCGTCTCAGTCCTTGGCGCAGCCACTGTATCTGCTGCTAACTAGTGGTGCAGAAGTCGTAACACTTCCTTACTAACTGCTAGGAAATCATGGGCCTGCCTAATAATATACTTTTATAGCGGTTTCCACGCAACAGGAAAGGTGTGTAGTCGCTAAATTTCAAAACTACGGGTGATAGGTAGTCTTATCAGCACTAAAAAGCTATCATGAAGGTGGGTTACTTCTACATGCGCAGCAGTGTAGTAACGAGATAGATGAAATTCAGTGATGGGGTAAATCATTTGCAAAGGTGTCACAAGACAAACAGAGATATTGGTTAATACACTCACGAACAAATCAACAGGCAAAAAGGTGGAACTGAGCTTATGATGTAAACCTAGGTGGACAGTAGTACGAAATAGGGGAGATAGTGTCACAGACATGATACGTGAATTCGAGTGGCAATCATTAAAAAAAAAGGCGTTTTTCGTTGCGACGGGATGTTCTCATGAAATTTCAACCGATTGAGAAAACATTTTCTTGGCACCCTTCTACATAGGGAGAAATAATCATCATGATAAAATAAGAGAAATCAGGGCTCGCACAGAAAAATTCAAGTTCTCGTTTTTCCTGCGTGCCGTTCGAGAGTGGAACGGTAGAGAGACAGCTTGAAGGTGGTTCATTGAACCCTCTGCCAGGCACTTTATTGTGAATAGCAGAGTAATCACGTAGATGTAGATGTATTAGTGTGTTTACAAGTATTTCAGTTGTATGGGTATTGTACGGGAGGATTTGTATTGCTTGTGTCACTTCTAGTGTAATGGTAGATTGGATAATGCCTTATGTAACCGATACAAGATCTAGGGTAACAGCACTTTGTCTCTTAAACTGTTGCATTAACCCAACAGCAACAGTTCGAGTCTGTTGACTGGTGATGAGCTGAGCATCTTCTGAATGTGTAAGTTACACATGTTGGTGGATGAGCATATCATGGTTACTGCTTGAAAGGGCAGTGGCTGTGTTCCAATGATTTACGTTTGTTTGATGAGGTGTTCCATATACAGCTTTTAGTGCAGATCATTTTGCATTAAACCAGCACTCTTTACGTGGTAGTATGCAATAGCATCAGCAAAGCTGCATGATTATCCAGACATTATTAACTACATTGATTACATCTCACAGAGAACAGAAGGCTTCAGGTTGCTTAGTGTTAAATTAATCACGTTCATATTTCATTAATTTGTCCTTTAAATATTGCAGTTTAGTCTCTTCATTATAATATGATGATAGTTTGATTTCTGCAAAAATTGCAGCAGATTGTTCATGTGGTGATGGTACTCACAACTCCAGAATATACCGCACCAAAACTAATAAGCCACACTCAAAACACTCATAGTGCAGCACCTGTATGGGTTGGCAGTACAAACTATTCCAATGTCTGTCAGGGACTGCACTTACCAATCCACGGGCATCACATAATTATGTGAATAGCAATTGGGCAATGCCTCATTAAATACTGGAGCACTGATCCACAGCAAACATCTTGTGGGTTTGAGTCCCACAACTTCCAAGCCAGAAGATTTTTGCTGCCTGCACCCTCAAGGGCAAAATTGATGCTTCAGAAGCTCTCCCCTGTCACTATCTGCTGCCATCCATCACTGTCTGCTGCCGCTGCCACCCTGTCCTCTGCGTTCTTGTTGACCCTGTTTTCATTCTCTCTCCCTACCTCAGTGACACCTGTAGCCCGTAGACCACACAGTCCCACCCCTTCCGTTGCCCCGACCGTTACCTCCTGGAGTACCTCCTCCGGGCTTCCCCCCTCTTCTCCACCTCCCCTATTCACAGTCTCCTCCCCTTCCATCTCCTCCCCTACCCTGTATTCCCACACGTATACTACCCCTTCTCCTGCTCCTCCTCGTGTTCCCATTCACAATCCCGCCCACACTCCTGCCGCTAACACCTGTCGGGAAGACTTTCGCCCACTTCCCGATCACCCTGTTACGACCGCCCACGCTTCCCCTGCCTGTTCTCCGCCCACCGCGCCACATTCACCACCACAGAACACCCACTCTCCCTTCAAAGTGTCTCTGCCTCACACAAGGGGCCTGCCTACTATCACCATACCATCCACTCCAGTCACTCACCCCTCCTCGCAGGCCTCATCCGCCAGAAACACCTCAAATGCCCGAGTGCAAACCTCACCTCCACCGCTCCTCCAAGAAAATACTGTACACCCCCATTCCTTCTGATCACCTTACGGACACCACCTCCCCTCCCGCATCCCCCATCCTGCATACATTCATCCTTTCCGACCCTGATTCCAAATTTCTTGATGCCTGCACCCTCACGCTAGGAGTCCGCAATTGTAGCCTCAGTGAACCCATTGCTCAACTTAACCCCACAGAGACCCCATCCTTATCAGCTCCCCCTCTCCCTCTTTCCACACTGACCTCCTCTGGAAACTTCGCCATGTCACTTTTGGCTCACATGCATCTCTCACTCGTCTCCTTACCTCCTCCTCTCCCTGTCAGCCCCAACCTCCTTTTTGTCTTCTGACCCTCACCACCATTATCGCAAAGCCCACCCCCGTCATCACAAAGGCAGAATTGTCGGTGGAATTGAATGCCCATCCCAACCTAGAAATCTGCTCAGGCCGATGCATCTGTAACGAATTCGTAACTGCCTTCCTGATGTGTGGTTTCACAGAGTCTGCCTCCTCCGTAGATCACCTCACCCCTCAGGGAGCCCTGATTTTTAACTGTCAGCACCCCGTTGACCCCTCCCATTCCCTTCCTATATCCCAATGCTGCGAACGCTGTCTCCTATACAATGATCACCTCAACAAAAACTGCAAAAAAAACCCTCACCAGGCCCCACTGTAAAGCCTCTCACTTCCTCAAACGGGGTCCTAGCCTCACCTGTCCTCCATCCTGCAACACCTGCAATGAATACCACTCCACCTACCCCTCCAAATGCGAGGGTAAATCTCCTCCCACCAACCCCGAGTTTACTGTTCCCATTTGCCCCATTGATCAGCCCATCCACCCCAACAATTCCCTCCACCTGTTCCTGATGGCCAAAGACGTCATCCGTTTCCTCACCATCGTCCTCCAGAACATCCACCCCTTCCAACACCCTCATGCAGATCTACCTTGCCCTCTGCTCCATCTTTCATTTGAACACCTGCACCACATACTCCCACAACCAGGCCAATTACACCTTCACCAGCCTTGACACCCTTGTTTAAGCCTCTCTCCTCCTCCCTCTACTCCCTTCCCCCTACCCCACTCTGGTGTGTCAACAGAATAGTATCCTATATATAAACATTCACCCCTTCCCTGCCAACAAATACCTTTTCATGTATACCCAGTCGCAGCACCAGGTCGACTCCTTCGTCCTTAATGAAACTTCCGCACCACTCCTATTGGCCACCTCGAGCATATCCCTGTCAGGCCACAACCCCTGCTTAATGACCCCACTAATTACTTCATCCTCAGTGTCTTTTTTCCCTCCCTCATCATCACCTGTCTGTCCAGCAGCTCCTCTCCCCTATGAATACATCTCCCATGTCGACCAACATTCTCTGCAGACCTTTACGTCCATAGCTGCAACCCTGCCACCCTTCGGCAGTGGCATCAGTTCCTCACTACGCTCCAAGGTGACCTTGTTCCCCGTCCACAGCACACCCGTCCCAAAAGTAACTCCACCATTGATGTCATCCTTGCTTCCTCACCCTCTTTGGCTGTATTGCTGTGGACATCCTAGACCCCCATCGGTAGCCACCACCTCCCAGTCCTTCTCACCCTCTCCTCAGTCCATTGCCCACCTCCAGCCCCAAGGCCTGCTGCCCCTCTGAAGTCCATCCATGACTAACGCTGAGCTGACTGGGATGCCTACTGGGAATCCCTTGCAGCCCAGATCGAAAGCCACCCACTTACCTTTCAACATCCCACTGGCATCAATCATGTCTCATCCTTCCTCCGGAAGACCGTCACTAAGCTGTGGAGGTCCACGTTCCTACCAAACTTATCCATCCTCACCACCCTACTTGTCCTCCACAGGCCGTCCTCCTTCTCCGCAAATCCCGCAGGCTCTACAGCTCTTTCCTCTGCACCTGTGACAGGGGAACACTCCTCGGCCACTGGCAATTACAGCAACACATAAGCAATGATAGATAAGGCAGCTTACTCTTTTACATCTTCTACTGGCATGGAACACCATTTACTGCTCTGGGATCATGTAGTGTGTTCACAGCAGAGCTGCTAGTCATTGACAGGGCTCCCCATGTTGTTACTTGGGCCTCCCTCGACAGTGTTTTAATAAGTACTGACTCAATGATCAGCTTGCACACTATAAACCAATGCTACTCTCATCAGCCTTTGGTCACAGCTATCCATTACCTTCTCTCCCCCCTTGGGCATGCCATCTGCTCAGTTGTCTTTCTCTGGGCCCCAAGACACATGGGCATCCCAGGGAATGAACTCACTGACCATTTGGCTAGAGGAGCAGATACGTATCCTGATTCCCTTTCATGATTACAGATGCAGATCCACATCAAATCTCTCTTTGCCCACAAGTAGAATGACAACAGGTGCACTACTGCTATCAGTAATAAACTCCACACAATCAAGGAGACTAAAGTTTGGAGCTCTTCCTTCTGCTCCTCTCAGAAGAAGCAAACTGTCTTATTTTGTCTACACATTGG